>NW_020925163.1:111683-117022 GCF_003984885.1 Neopelma chrysocephalum
GCTTCTAAAATCTACTTCTACTACTTAACTACTTATAAAACTTATAAAATTGGGAAAGTAAGAAAAAAACAGATGGACTTTACTGTAGCGTGTAGGTCTTTATATGATAAAGATAAGCAGTCCACTCTCCGATGAGGTGGAAATCAAAGAGAGTTTATTCAAATCTCGCGCTCCCTTTTATCCCCTAAGACCATGTGACCTGGTGACCAATGGGGTCGTCTGTCCCAGCGCATGTCCCTTCAGACTCCCTGCCCCCCGGTGTGTCCCTCTGCACCCTTGGGACATGCCTGCACCCCTGGGACACGCCTCCTACATCACCCTCTTCTCAATTATTTAAGAAGGTCACAAAAACAGTGCAACAACAACAGTGCAAACAATCAGAACAGTACATTGGAAACTACCAAAGCTTGCAATGACCCAGCACATCGCTTGCCTTGGCCTCTTACACTTCTATTGTAAACCTTTTAAAACTTTCTTATATTCCTAAAGGGTAGTGCAACTTGGAGAAATAACTTTATTAACCTAGGGGCCTTAGCCCAACCGTGCATACTTATAATCTTTATTAATCTGAGGGTTTAAATAACTGGGGGTTCAACTTTATTTAAGAAA
Organism: Neopelma chrysocephalum; assembly: GCF_003984885.1. Lineage (NCBI taxonomy): Eukaryota > Metazoa > Chordata > Aves > Passeriformes > Pipridae > Neopelma > Neopelma chrysocephalum. The sequence continues at coordinate 112,293 of NW_020925163.1, forward strand.
CAGGCTAAGCTTAGCAAAACTAAATTCTCTTAAAGTGACCCTGTGGCGGAGGTAGTGTTATTTTGTGAGGTGTTTGGTGTTTAAGACACTTGTCCAGTCAAACAACTCTCTTATTCATTCACACATGCATTCACTGACGGCCGTCATCCATTCATCATACAAACATTCATGGATTGCTTTTTGCCACACTGGTCGTCCTTAAATGTAAACCTGAAACGTAAACATAACTTTTTTATAACTTCTGCATTACTCTGGTTCTTGTTGCTGTGGTTGTGTACCTAGGTAGGGTCTAACACACCTGGAAGGAATCCATTTCAGCTCTTTTCCTGCAACCACACAGGCGTAGCCTCTTCTCCAAGTCACGAGATCTAATGGTCCCGTCCACTGCCCTGAAATCAAATCTCTTACCATGACCAGTGGTTTGGGAGTGGTGAAAGCCTGAGGACTGTGCTGCCTTTCGTACCTGCTTCTTTCAGCACTGTCACAATTTAAAAAATTGATAACATATGTGGCTTTCCACAGACACTCTAGCTGGCTACAGACAGATTCCCCCTTTTTTTTTTTAGCTAACATGTCTTTCAGTGTGTGATGTGCCTTTTCAACGATTGCCTGTCCGGTTGGTGAGTGTGGAATACCTGTGATATGTGAAATTCCCCAGTCTGACAGGAAATTTCTTACCTTTTCTGAGATGAAAGCTGGTCCATTATCGGTTTTGATCTGTTTTGGGGTACCAAGGGTAGCAAAACAACTGAGCCAGTGTCTTATCACATCCTTGGTCTTTTCCCCAGTGTGTGCTGTGGCGGTTATGTACTGTGAATGTGTATCTATGGTTACGTGCACATATTTTAATGTGCCAAATTTGGAGATGTGTGTGATATCTGTTTGCCAAATCACATTTGCCATTAACCCTCTGGGGTTAACGCCTTCCTGAGATGGCATGGGTGTGATAGTCTGACAGTCTGGGCATGACATGATGATGTCTCGAGCCTGACTGAGTGTTATTTGAAATTGTCTCTTCAGAGAACATGTGTTCTGATGGAAAAATGAATGAGACAATTTCGCTTGCTCTAAGACTCTAGGTACGGCGTTAAACATTGCTGCTTTGTCAGTCTCTCGGTTCCCGTCAGCTATTGGCCCTGGCATGTCAGTGTGTGACCTTGTGTGTATTATGTAGAAATCAAATTTTCTATGATTGACAAGAAACCATACAGAACGCATTTCAAACAACAGGTGAGGGTTAGCGACATGTCGAAGAAATGAACTCTCGAGGCGGGACACTAACCCTGCAGCATAACATGAATCAGTTACAATATTAATAGGTTGTTCAGAAAATTTCCCCAAGGCAATACGAATAGCAGCCAGTTCCAGAACCTGCACAGAGCCTTGGTTCATGGTCTGTACCTCTCGTTCCCATTGTCCTGTGTCAGGGTTTACCCAAGTCACTGCAGCTTTTCGTGTTCTTCCAGATGCATCTGTGAAAACTGTGAGGCCTTTCACTGGTTCATGTTTGCATCTGGTTGTGGCTTTTAAAGGTAAACTACCGATTTCTGCCCACAATCTGTGTTTAGGGAGATGAATTGAAATGTCACCGTCAAAGCCTGCCAAGGCAGCCTGGAATCCTGCGTCCTCAGCTAGCATCCAATCGAAGTTGTCCTTTGTAGCTGGGATGTAGATGGTGGCAGGGTCTCTCCTGTCCAGTTCTTGTAATTGTCCTCTCCCTTTAATGACACGCTTGGCAAACATTTCATTAGTAGTTTACACAGTTTTAGGTGGTGTGTGGGGCAGAAACAGCCATTCTACAATTTGCAGTGGGTCTTTTTCAGCCTGATTCCACTGAAAAAACCTGCAAATGCCTGGTACCTGCTGGGAACAAGGGCGAGGCAGATTTGCAGTTCAGGATTTCTCCTTCTGCCTTGTCTGCCTTCTGTTGCCTTGGTACAAATGTCTAACGCCTGCTTTGCCTCTGCTGTCAGAGACCGGCTAGATGTTAGGTTGGAGTCCCCCTTTAGCAGCTCAAATAGAGGGTGTAGCTCCTCTGTGGTTATGCCTAAAATAGGCCTTAACCAGTTGATGGCTCCCAGAATTTTTTGCAACTCGTGTAAAGTTAAAGTGTTTTTTTACCTCGAGCTGCAGTGGCTGTGGAGAAATTTCCTGCTGTATGATTTCCCATCCAAGGAATGTCCAGGGTTGCAATCGCTGGATTTTTTCTGGAGCAACCTGTAACCCTGCATCTTGGACGGCTTTGATTTGAGCAGTAACAATAAATGGCATTTCATTCTCTGTGGCCGTGGTTATTAGTATGTCATCTACATAATGGTGTATGATGGCTGTTTGATATCTCGTCGGGCTATTTTGCATCCCCTGAGGAAGGACAACCCAGCAATAGCATTGCATGGGTTGTGCATTGTTCAAGGCCGTGATGGAAAAAACAAGCCTTGGCACATCCTCAGGGCGTAGGAAGATGGTAAAAAGGCAGCTTAAGTCAATGATTAGTGGTGGTCACTTTGCTGGAAGCATAGCAGGTGAGGCAAGTCCAGACTGCGATGCTTCTGTAAGCTCTATGACTGTGTTTACTGCTCTTAAATTTTGCAGCATTCTCCACCTCCCACCTTACTTGGGGGTGCAGAATACAGGGGTATTCTCGGGGCTGGTTGTTGGCACATTGTGGCTTGCCTCAAGCTGCTTCCTCTCTTGCTCGCAAAAGCGGGTGGCAAAGAGGAGGAGGATGGCGAGCAGCATGGCAGCAAGCAGTGTGATGCTCATGGCGTGGCCCCTGCCCCGCCCACGGCACCCTTGGTACAACTCAGCCCATTCCCTGTTGTTTAGGTACTTGTGGGATGTTGCTGCTAAGGGTCTCCAAGGGCAATCCCTTTGAAAGTGGTCAGGGTCACCACATCTAACACAACTCGCTCTATGTCTGACCTCTTCTTGTACTCCTAGCTGGGCGCTTAGGGTTGTAGCTAAAGAGGCAGACTGGTGCTCCACAGAGCCAACTTTTCGATAGGGTCGAACTAGCTCAGCAATGCTGCAGCTCTCCCTTTTAGGAGGGGCCTGCAAATCTTTTTTACAGCCTGTGTTCGCCCTTTTAAAAGTCAATTGCCTATACAGCATCTCTCTGGCTTTATTGTACTCAACTTGCTTGTTTAAAGCAGATTGCAGCTGATCTAAGCATCGTGAATTTGATTCAGTACAACCTTGTAACACTTTTGTAGAGGACAGGTTGCTATCTTGGTCTGCAGTGGGAAGCTTTCTCATGGCTTTCAGGGCCTGTTTGGCTATTACTTTGTACACCTCCCGGGGATAGGTTGATTGGGCCTCTACTGTGGTGTAATTTCCCTCCCCGGTTAATTGGTTTGTTGTTATGCCTGCTTGGGTGTTGATTGCATACTTAGCACAATTCTCCCGATAGTCAGCTAATCAGACTGTATATTGGATGTTATTAAGAACTAATTTCATTAGATTCTTCCAGTCACGTGGGGTGAAAAAATAGATGGAACTCAATGTCTCCAAATACTTGAAAGTATTGGTTAAGGACACACCAGCATCTCTTACCAATTGCCTCAATTTCTTTGTCACCTCATATGGCAGAGGCTGAAATTGAGGGGGCTGACGATGGCTAAAATCGATTGGGCATGCATGGATAACTTGCAGGCCTCCCACCTGAAATGCCTCATTCCGCCATTGCTCCCACTTGTCAACTGACTTTCCCCCGTTTGCCTCCTCGCTCCCTCCCGGTGGAACCATCCCTGGTCCCTCCTCCTCATTTCCCCATGCCTCCCCCCCTGTGGCCCCGGTAAACCCAGTTCCCTGTGGGGGGGTGGTGGTGGGTGGTGGAGGCGGTGCAGGGGAGGGGCTTCCCTCCCCCTCATGCCTATGGGTGGGGCGGGGTAGCATTGGGGCCGGAAGAGACGGATCGGTTTCCATTCCGTGTGGCGGGCAAGATGGCTGCGCCCACCCCGAAACACGTGGTCGCTGGTCATCCGCAGCGTGGGGTGGCAGATAGGCTGGGTTACCCCCCTCATCGCTGTAATGGAGTCTCATGCGCCGATCCCATGGGCTGGGATCTCGCATATCAGGCTCTGTTCCCTCCCGGCGACCTGTGTTTCCATGGCCCTCGGCTCCCGACCCATAACTTAATTCACGAACGGCTCCTTCCCCTCCCCCCGGTAAACCTCGTGCGTTTCTGTTTCTACGCCTAGGGGTTGTGCTGCGGCTAGCAGTGTGGATGGGGGGTGGGGTGTTGGTGTGGGATAATTGTTTCATTGGCTCGTGTGCTTTATGGAGGGCAGACATTATCACTGTGTAAGCTGGAATTATGTTATCGGCTCGACGATCGCCTGCCTCGGTCCTTTGGTTCAGAATGTGTCCCAGTGTTTCCCATATGTCTATATGTAATACTTCTGTTAGTGGCAGTGTGGGATATACAGACCTAATAAATCTTATTAATTCTGCTAATTCTGCCTTTGTAGTTTGGATGTGGTAAGATCTTAGCAGTAGAGTTAATGTTTCAATGTCTTGTGAGGTTTCCGTGGAGACTAAGCCTCCCATGTTTTTTTACCTTAGTCTCGTGCTGTAGACCCACGTGGCTGGGAGTTCTTTGTTTGGCTGCTGAGTTTACTTTTGGTTTCTCGGTCGGCTGTTTTCTCAGGGTCTTTTTTCTTTCGGCGTTTTTGTCAGTGTCCGGTGGTCTCCGGGTCCCTCGGCGTGGCGCGGTGTCCGGCGCGGGGTCT
>NW_020925163.1:117032-132956 GCF_003984885.1 Neopelma chrysocephalum
GTGGTCTCCGGGTCCCTCGGCGTGGCGCGGTGTCCGGCGCGGGGTCTGGCAGAGGCGGCCACGGGAAGCGGCGGGAAGCGGCGGGAAGCAGCGACAAGCGACGACAAGCGGCGCGACGTTCCCCCACAGTCTGTGATGGTCCTGGTGGTCCGTTCCTCAGCGTGGAGGCTTCACGCGGTGGCTATAGGCACGCGTGGGTCGGCAGAAGGCGGCTGCGGGCTCCCCCGGTACGTTGGGCAGTGCGGGTGTTTTGGCGTTGCGGTGGGGGGTTGTGGCGTGGCGGCACGGGCGATGTTAAACGTGAGGTCCCAGCGGCGGTGGGAGGGGGGGAAGGCGGTCGGCGGCATGCGCGTGGCCAGGCCGTTTCCCGGCGCTTGAAAACTGCGGCTTGTGCCGGGTTGCTAGGCAACAGGCGCTAGGCACCGGTGCCGTGTCTGGTGCAGCTCCCAGCGGCATGCGGGGTGGAAGGGGGGGCGGCGGGTCGGCACACGGGGTCCTGGGGTCCCCGGGGAGTCCAGGGGGTCGGCACTGGGCAGCTTAGCTGCCTCTGCACGGGGTCTCCGTCGCTTTTTAGCTGCGGAGCTCCTGGTGGCAGCTCGCAAGATAAACACAACAGCTCCGAGCCCCCTCGGTGGGGGTTGGGGGCTGCACTGTTGGTAACTCACTCAGTTTCACTGTTTCACTGCCCGCTTCTGCCTGCGTGGTCCCTGGCTCTGCTCTTCGCTGCCCGCTGTTCCGTTTCTCCTTCTTCTTTTCTTCTTTCTTCTTTCTTCTTTGTTCCTGTGCACTTTTCCCTAATATTTTTGAGCTCACTATACTAACTTTCATTTCTCAGATGCTACTGAGACAACGGTTTACAGACATCTAATTTTTTTTCGGTGAAAAACTCCCGTATCCAGAGAATTGATACGATAAACGGAGTTTACCGATATTTTTCCTGATTCAGGGTATGGTAAACTAACCTAATATAGGTTCTAAGTCCCAAGTTCGGGTGCGCCACATGTAGCGTGTAGGTCTTTATATGATAAAGATAAGCAGTCCGCTCTCCGATGAGGTGGAAATCAAAGAGAGTTTATTCAAATCTCGCGCTCCCTTTTATCCCCTAAGACCATGTGACCTGGTGACCAATGAGGTCATCTGTCCCAGAGCATATCCCTTCAGGCTCCCTGCCCCCGGTGCATCCCTCTGCACCCTTGGGACACGCCTCCTACACTTTAAGGCATCAGTCCCCCCTTTAGAAATTGAACAAGACTCAAAGATCTTGTTCAATCTCTACTAATCATACTTAATACTATATTAGTAAGATGACTAATACTTATAATACTAATCATATAAAAAGCTATTATGTAGATTTAACACTATATTCTACTAACATGAATGGCTGCTCTATCCAGGTTTAGTTTGGTAACTATGAAATAAGTCCGTGGATGCAAACTTAATGAAACATTTTTTATAATTATCCAATATATAATTTAAACTTGTTGCCAAATTTTCAGCCAAATCCATAGTGCAAATTCAGCACTCACTTTCACGAAGAATGTTGGGTGCATTTTGCTAAAGCCAAATGTAAATTTAGGTTCTAAACTCAATTCATAGTTACTGGTTGTACTAAGCAATACAAACAAGACAAAAAACTTAAACATTATTTGAACAGTCTTTGTAATAGTTCCTGTTGCTCTACTTGTCTCAGGAACAGAGGTTTTCTTCTTCTCCTTGGGTAAAATCTAGGGTTTTTGATAATAACTCTCACCACGATGGAGATGGTCTGCTGGATTTGAAACAGTTCTTTCTATTTGGCTTGCAGGAGTTTCAGTCTCATTGTTTAATATAGATTCAGTCCTTAGGCTGGAACAGATGAACAGGAGTGTCCAGTCTCATAGGCTTAGATGACACGATGAATCTCTGCAGTTCCTGCAAAGCAGATCTTAAAATATTAAACAATTTCACAAATAAACTTTCTCTATGCAACCAGGGAGTTGATGAAGTGTGACTCTCTGTCCAATGACAATTTCACAGGAACTTTGAATCTTGAAATTCCTGCATTTTGATTATGTGAGAGAGGAGCTTGTGCTTTTATCACATAAAGTGATTAACTGCCAGTCACAGATTTAATAGGCCAGTCAAGAGCTTACTTGAAGCAGGCTGCGTCTGGATGCAAATAGCACCCTGGCAGTGCCAGTAGCTCACCAAAGAGAACTTATACTCTCTGGACAGATTCTAGGCCTTATCAGGGGCAGGCTGTCCTGTTCCAGCCTGTCCCAGACTGCAGTCGATCATCTTTACCTCATGAAGTGATCGTACAGGGATCTCTTGCCTCCATGGATAAAAGCATCCTCACCTATTGAATTAGGTGCATTTATATGTTGTGAGTACCAACAAAACAATAAAGCTAAAAAGCGATTCTAAGCAAATTATTTAAGCAACTTAAACAAATCATCTTAGCAGCTATGTTACCAGTTTGCTTTCAAAATTGCAGGCAATGGTGCAAGTCAGGTCTTAGGGTCCCATGGGAGAGTCCACAGAACCAGTGCTGTTGCAGTGCTGCCTCAGCACTGAAGTTACTTTCTGATTCGTCTTTTTGTCTTAGTGAAGGACTTCTTTTATGCAATTCAGCGTTCATACATTCCTAGATGACACTAGATAAGAAAGCATCTTAAAAGCATAAGTATATAAACATGATTTCACAATCACATGAAAATCTATATGGACTTTTCATTAAACTACTCTTTCAGGAGGAATTTTTCCACAAGCTGCAGTAGTCAAAGAGACATAGATGTTTTAAGCAGTGTTTACAAACTGCTGTTGGAACAAGATATGTGCAAGTACAAACATTACAAGCTTTAAAACAATTCATGTAGAAAAAGTAAAAGCAAGTTTTTCAATTCTTCAACAATTAAGCTAACAGCAAGAGAAACTTAAAAATAATATAGAATAGAAAATAACAAAACAAATATAATAATCATAGCATTTTTTGATTGTTGTATATGTATCACCTTTGGAAGTTACAGGTTGATCTTATAACAGTTCTCAATCGTGTCAGAAGGCTTTTATGTTAGCTTCTTGTTTACTCACTTGTGATTTTATTGCAGTTCAACACTCTTTGTCCTGGTGTATTTCATTTGCAGTTGTTAAGACATTCGTCTACTTTTGCACAAAAGTTGTTTCTATGACTCTCAGTTTGAGTTCTGGTGGTACAGCTTTCAGGTCTGCTTGCTGGAACAGACTATTTGTAAACAGTCAACTTCTGACATATTTTTAGTTCACATTAAGAGCAAAACAGTGGCCCCCCTTTTGATTTTGCCACAGCCCCTCAGGCTCAATCAGGGCACAGAGAGCAGAAATATTCACTGGCTGTGAGACTGAAACAGGTCTAGAGCACACAGGGGCTTATATAGCTAGCTCTTCTTCCCCCCTCCCTTTTTGGTTTTTATTACCGCTCCCTCCTAACCGAGTTAGGGTAGAGACACTCACAGGTTATGAGCCTGAAACCGTTTTAGAATACAGGGGATACAGGGGTCAATAGATAGTTTCTATTCTTCCAGTTTTGCTTGTTGGGGACAAATCAGTTGCTTTCTCTTCAGATCTAGACAATTTCTTTTCTAGTGTCCCCTCCCTTTACAGAAAGAACACTCACCATTTGCTTCATCATGTTGGTAATTGTATTTCTAATTTTGTGGTGTACACTGTGTTTGTAGCATTCCTGGTAATTACTGGTTTAGGTCTGAGTGTGATGCTGGCCCATATCATTGGGATGACAGCATTCTCAACCTCTGCAGGGATCTCTTCATGGTTCTCCTGTATGAAAAAGATAGCTTCTTTGACATATTTAGTATCAAAAATTATAACTTTTATTTCTCTTTGCAGAATTTGATTTCAACTTTTAATTTCTCTAATGAACTCCTACCCAGCAAAGGATTAGGAGAGTTTAACATACAGAAGAATCGATGAATCACCCAATATTTACCCAATTTAAATCCCCAAAGTTCAAAGAATGGCTTAGTTTCACTTATTCCTGTAATTTCAATTACAGTTATGGTATTATAACTCAATTTCTCTTCTAAAGTATTTCACACAGCTTTCACAGCTTTTTGAGCTGAAGGTATGCTTGTGGTTTTTTCCGAGTCATAGCCTGTTTTGTCATTGGATGTGTATGTGTCCGTGTTAGAGAAACTCTTGTACCTATTACATATATTGCACTGGTGAGTTTTAGCTTTCATGTTTGTTGGGTTTGGAGCTAACACTGCTGGAAATGCACACTGATATTGCCCCCCCTTTTTCAGTTTGGTGGGAGGGCACGGATTGTGAAGGCTTGGGAGGGCTAGAGGGGGAGTGACAGCTCCGTCTCCGCCCCTAATGGCGGAGCCAGAGGGTCCCGTGTCAGGCTGGGCTGGGACTCCAGTTACAGACACTGCTTTAGCTTTTTCTGCAGCTTCTGCAGTTCTAGCCGGTCTTTTGCCTATAGTTGCCAAGATATTATGGTCTATACTGGCCACAGATGGGAAGCGGTCTGCTTTTGCGCTTGCTGTGGTTCCCACTTGGACTGCAGGAGTGGCGGCGGCAGCTCCCGTACTAAACTTAGACTCTAATTGTCCCGCGACTGGACTTACTCTCGCTGCCCCTGTGCTCACAAAGCGACGGCGGGGCCCGCAACTGTTACGTGACCTCCCCCTTCCCCTTGATGCCTGCTCAGCTGGTGCTAAGAAAAAATTCAGGAGCCGTTAATTGATGGTGAGATAAGGAAAGGGTTTAATTGTGCCAAGGCAAAAGATGTTATACGACGTGCGCCGTCTGTGCCTGACATGTTACATTTTATAACAATATCTGTCCAATCCCAAGTGTGTCCACCCTGTACCCTTTGCTCTGGTCCACCCCCTGGTCCACCCCTTAGGAATTGGGTCTGGGGGCTTTGAGACGCTGTCTTCATCAATCCTCATCTTCTTCGGGGTACAGAGAGCACAGAGTCACCTAGTTCTTGACTCTGTTCTGCGGTTTAGGCCAAGATACAAGCATTCTCCAAACAGGACAGGCCTTGCCTTGACAGAAGACTAAACATTTCTACTGGATACGGGGGTAGGGCTGATATAGGGAGCATGGAATGGGGTAAGAGGGTTAAGGAATTTGTAAACTAAAGGGTGCTATAGGGTAGAGGATAAGGGCTGCTGGTTTTAAAACCTACTTCTATTACTTATAACACTTAAAAGACTTACAAATATTAGAAAAATAAAAAACCATTAGGGGCTTAAGGCATCACTCTTCTACACGTTGGGATAGGCTGGACGCTGGCTGCTCTCGGCCTCGGCCCTGCTCCGCTTGTTATCGGAGTAGGCATTCTTATTGCCACGACAACCGTAAAGTTGTCGACTGGTTTTAAAATTTTCACTACCCTTTCACCCGCGGCAGCTACTTGCGCGGGATCAGCAGCTCCAGGGGAAAGGGCTACCCTCTCCACGTTAGTTAGTACAGGCGGGGGAGGTTTTACATGCTTATTCATTCTCTTTGCCCCTGCTTTTCTCGCAGCTCCCGGTGCCTTTGTTATGACTCGATCTACAGTCGCACTTGTTATGCCTGGGGCAGTCCTTGGAACAGTAGGAGTAGGGTTGGGTCCCGTCACCTCCGCAAAGTCAGCGGCCCCAGCACCCCCTCGTGCCGCCGCGCCTAATGGTCTTAGAGCTTTCACAGCACTCGCATCTGCCACCCCTGCTTGGGTCACACTAGCAGGGATCAAAGCTTCCTCGTCAGCCAAAGCAACAACTGAGACCAGCTCTGCCTGTCTCTGCTCTACTGTGTTTGCCACGGTCTTAAGTAGCCTCGGGACCGCTCCCTGCTCGAGCCTCGCTCTTTCTGTCCCCAGGTCTTCTCCTCCTTTCTGGCTTGCTAGTATAGTTGGGACAAACTTTGCTTGTTTTTGTCCGGTTATGCGCACTCTTGCAGCACTAGGAACAGGCAGCAACTTTCTTTTCCCTGCGCCAGCTAGCTCTGTCGCCGTGGTAAGGGCCATTCCGGAAACCTCCCCTGCGCTCTGAGCTGAGAGTTCCGTTGCCGCGGCAACGTCTGTTCTTAAAATTGCTCCACCGTCCACCATACTCGTCTTCTGTTCTCTATTCCGGTATACTGTCCAAGCTATATCCAATAACTCACCAATATCCTTTTTATCACCACCTGCCTTTTGCAGTTTTTTCCTTATATCATTTGTGGACTGTCCTACAAACAAATACACTAGGTGTTTTTTCCCCAGGTCTGACTCTATATCAATATCGGTGTATTTCCTTTTGACATCTTTCAGCCTATTCAGAAAATCTGTGGGTGACTCATTCGTATCCTGTCTAACTTCATACATCTTAGACCAGTTAATTGCCTTTGTATTCGGCACTACAGTAGCACAGTCTGCTGTGTTTGCAGCAGTCAACTCTGGGGTCCCCCTTGCAACTGGCGCATGCAGCCCTGTTTTTACAGCTCTCACACCGCTATCGCCACTGACAGAATCAACGTCTCCAGTGCCCGTCTGCGGTGCTGGGCTGCTCGGTTCTACAAACACCCCTGGGGCTGACACCTTCACTTCACTGCCACCATCAGAGCCAGCAACCCCTACGCCTGCCGTCGTCACTACACTGGTCGGTTCTGGTGGCTCTTTTGCCGCGATTTCTAAAGTCTCCCTGGCCTCTACAACAGATGCTGCTTCTATAGTAACTTTTTCTGGTGTCACCACGCTGAAAGTAACTCCAGTAAAAGCTGACTTTTTAGACCTCACAGTTCTTGTCACGTCACTGGCAGAACTAACAACTTCAGCTCTCACTTGCTCTGCTATGCCTGCGCTAACTTCTGCTGTTACCATGACAGCCCTGTCTGCTCCGGCAAAGCCGCCAGGAGCTGCAAGGACACGGGCTGCTCCCCGCACGCTCATTAGAACAGGCGGGGAGGGTCCCGCTTCCATTGCCCCTGTGGGGCCAGGAGTCGCTCCTGCTGTTATCCCTGTTGAGATCAAACTAGACACTACTTCCGAGTTTGCTAGCCCCGCAGCGTCTGCATTATCCCCGCTTGGCTCCACCGCACCAAAAGCAGTTCTAACAAAAACCGACCTTATAGATCTTATCTGTGCCGCTGTGCTTACTCCAGTCAAACCGACAGCCTCTGTTCTACCGTCTACGCCAGCGGGACTCGCTCCCACCGCTTTCTCAGGCTTCCTTTTCCCTATCAGGGCTCTCTTGCACTGCTTTTTCCACTCAGGCCGTGTTAAAAGAAATAGAAACAATTCTGCATACCGGATTTCTTCCCATTTTTCCTCTCTATGTAGCATCTTAATAAGTTGCATTACAGTATTTAATTCAAACGTTCCAAGTTTTGGTCACACTATCCCCCTTTGGCTCCCGTATGAAGGTCACACATTCATAGATAACCAACACAGTTCTTGCTTCTTTAAAGGTGTTTCAGGTTTAGTTAGACTGTCCCAGTGGTGTAAAATTAGGACTAAAGAAGAGTCCTCCGAAACTTTCCCCCTGGATTGTGTACTGCCCATACTGATTAATAGACACAGAAAAACTTTTCACTACGAGACTCGAACCCGCAGCTCTAGGGTTACAAGGTTGTTACTTTAACCACTTAACTACAGAACCCCCCCAGCTCCTTGCAGCAACAGAGCACTCTGGAAGGGCGTCCCCCTCTGACCGAAACGAAACCCAGTCCTAGGTTGACAGAAATCCACTCTGACCTGCACTCAGCGAACCCCTTTCGCCTACTGGAAATTGACTCTTGCGACTTTTTTGGGTCCAAGTCCAAGCCTTTCCAGTCTTCCCGTGTTCCCTATCTCCCCAGAAACACAAAAACTCTTCCGCAACTGCTAACAAAAAGGTGCCTTTTCCCCTTATTCACCCTTTTCTTAACTCACTTCTGTGCTCCTTGCGGTATTCTGTGGAGCTGGGGCTTCCCTAGATAACTGCTGGAGTTCTCCAAAAATGTCGGCTAATGAAGAATTCCTGCAAGATGAAAGTTTCCAATCTGGAGTAGCCTCAGGTCTCTGATTTCCCCGTACGGGCCATCAGCTGATGCCTAAAGGTGCTGAGGAAAAAAACTCCGGAGCAGTCAATTGAGGATGAGATAAGAAAAGGATTTAATTTGTGCCTAGGCATAAATATCACAGGACGTGCGCCCAGGCCGTGTTCAGGTGTTACAATTTATAATACTGCCTGACCAATCCAAGTTTTGTCCATCCCGTAGCTTTTGCCCTGGTCCACCCCCTGGCCCACCCCCTGGGAATTGGGTCTGGGGGCTTTTCGGGACCACCTCTTCATCACCTTCATCTTCTTCTGAGCACAAAGGGTACACGGTCACCCAGTTCTTGACTGTGTTCTGTGGTTCAGACGAAGATATGAGTGTTCTCTAAACAGCACAGGCCTTGCCTTGACAAAAGACTAAACATTTTCTACTGGAATACAGGGGTAGAATTGATATGGGGAGCATAGAATGGGGTAAGAGGGTTGAGGAATGTGTAAACTAAAGGGTGCTAAAGGGTGAAGAATAAGGACTGCTGCTTCTAAAATCTACTTCTACTACTTAACTACTTATAAAACTTATAAAATTGGGAAAGTAAGAAAAAAACAGATGGACTTTATGACATCACTGGAAGAGAAGAAACTGCTGGCTGGAGTTCTCCGGCTGACACTGTCGTTTCCCCCCCCACCGCAGGGGAAGGGTGGTTAACAGGATGACTGGGCCCTGCAGTGCCTGGAGCCGCAGCAGCTTGGAGCAGAGAGGCTCCTGCGAAGAAGCAGAAGCAGCAGCTCAGAGTGAGGAGAGAGGCCCTGCTGAGGAGCGAAGCGGGCTGAAGCTGTAGCAATGCACAGCACAGAGTGTACCGGGAGCGGAGTGGGCCTGGAGTAGCCCAGATGGTACCAGCGGCCAGCTGGAGCCGGAAGGAGAGACGCGGGGACACCCTGCGGAGAGAACTTGCAATGGAGCAGAGAGAGAGAAACCAAGCTTGGAACGTTGTGGGGTAGGACTGAGCCGAAACCCCAGAACCCTTTGACCCGGGAAGGAGGGGTGGCCCCCAGACTTAGGGGGACCCCCGAAACTCCCAGTGGAAGGGACCCCACGGAACAGGGAAAAGACTTTGAGCTTTAACTCCCTGTACTCCGTGGTGAAGACATGGTGAAATGAGTTGTCCCCTCAAAGCCCATGGTGAACCCTCGGTGGGAGCCGAGCGGTTAGAGGTGGGGTACAGACACCCCACAGCCTATAGAAGAGAGAGAGAGAGAAATTTACAGCTACGGCGAATCAAAGCTGTGGCCCTGAGAGTGAAGGAGAGACTTCTTTCTCCTCCTGGACTGATATGGGGGGAGAAGGGGTGATAAATACATAAGTTTGTTATCATAGGAGAACTAGTTAGAATTGGTGTATATATTATTCTATAGTTTCTATTCTGTTAGCAATAAATTTTGATATTATTTCCCCATGCTGAGTCTGTTCTGCCTGTGTGAAACTTATCCTCTAGATGATGTCGAACCACGACAGAGACAACGAATGCCCTCCTTCCTGCTCCTTGCCTCAGTTTTTTATATCTGAGCTGACGTCATATAGTATGGAATATCCCTTTGGTCAGTTTGGGTCAGCTGGCCTACTTGGGTCCCCTCCCAGGATCTTGCCCTCAACTAAGAAAGGAATGTTACAGTGTTGGTGCTGTGCTCAGCAGTAGCCAAAACACCGGTGTGTTATCAACACCCTTCTAGCTGCCAATGCAAAGCACAGCACTGTGAGGGCTACTGTGGGGAAATGAACTGCAGCTCAGCCAGACCCAATACAATCTCCACCCCTTATTCCATACCATTTACATCACACTCAGATCTAATATCTATCTCTTGTGCTAGCACAGATCTCGTTTAATGGCCTTCTTTCACCCCTTCAGGTCTTGGGCTCCATTCCGTTGGCATGGGTACTCAGGACAGGAGAGGCAATTGATCATTGGGCACCAACACCAGCCCGGTTCAGGTCACTGTCACACTGTCGTTCCTCACAGAATTCGCTCTTCATTGTCCTGCGACTTTACTTCCTACAACATACAACTCAGAACACAAATCATCTTTCCCCCAAGGTTAAATCTCCTTGAGGCACACACCGGGTCTCCCCATGTTCCCTCATTACCCACCAGGTACACCCTGGTCCCTGAGCAAAGACAATCCCATGGATGGGTTTGCCTTTTCTCATGGGAGGAGAAACCCACACTGACTTCCCCAGCCACTTCTCCATGTGTAGTACCGGGACTTTATCCCCTCCCACAGTGTGTAGGGGTTTTGTTTGGGCAGGACCAGGGTGGTTGGCAGATCCCCTAGTGTTGACCAGCCAAGTGGTCTCAGCTAAATTTGCCTCCCAATGCTTCCATGTCCCATTACCTAATGCTCTCAACATGGTTTTCAGCAGTTCATTATACCTTTCAATCTTCCCAGAGGCTTGTGGGTGATAAGGGATATGATAGATTCACTCGATGCCATGTTTCTTTGCCCAAGAACTTATGAGATTATTCTAAAAATGAGTCCCGTTATCTGATTCAATTCTCTCTGGGGTCCCATGTCGCCACAGAATGTGCCTCTCAAGGCCTAAGATGGTGTTTCGAGCAGTGACCTGGATTACAGGATATGTTTCCAGCCAGCCAATTGTTGCCTCCGCCATGGTGAGTATATAGCTCTTGCCCTGGAGTGTTCGTGGCAGTGGTCCAATGTAGTCAATATGCCAGGCCTCACCATATTGGAAATCCAGCCACCGCCCTCTATTCCAGGGAGATTTTACTCGCATGGCTCGCTTAATTGCCACACGCGTTTCACATTCATGAATAACCTGTATGATGGCCTCCATGGCCAGGTCCACCCCTCGATCATGAGCCCATCTGTACGTTGCATCTCTTCCTGTTTGTCCTGATGTTTCATGGGCCCATTGGGCTATAAATAGCTCACCCTTCTGCTCCCAGTCCAAGTCTACCTGGGCTATTCCAATCTTGACAGCCTTATCCACCTGCTTACTGTTCTGATGTTCTTCAGTGACACGACCTTTGGGCATGTGAGCATCAACATGAGACAATTTCAGAGTCATGTTTTCCACCCGTGCAGTGATGTCCTGCCACAATGCAGCAACCCAGATGGGTTTACCCCTGCGTTGCCAATTGGCCTTCTTCCATTGCTGTAGCCACCCCCATAGGGCGTTAGCCACCATCCAGGAGTCATCATCATGGCTAGGCTTTGCGAATGAAGATTTGGGAAGGACTCTACCCACGTTTCTTGCAAGCGCGTTGGTGGCTAAAAAGGCCAATACGAGATAGACACGTCCGGTTGCAGAAGACACAGCAGAAAGACTCCTTAGATGGTATATTCTGCAAGGCTCGATTCTTTCTGCATTGTCTTTTCTCCTCAAGAGTGATCCTGCGTGCTTTCTCAAAAGCATCAGCAGCGTTATAAATGGTCTGTCTCCAGGCCTCCCGATTAGAGGCCAGAGTAGACCAGTTATGGTGATCAATATGCCCGAGGCTGAGTTGTTGCTTCAGGGAGTCCTTGTATCTTTTCTTCGGAGCTCCTCTCTTGCGACAGCTAGTGGCAAGTTCACCATAGAGCAGGATCTTAGGGAGGCGGTGGTCCTTCATCCTGGAGACGTGCCCTGCCCATCGCAGTTGCGTTCTCAGTAGCATGGCCTCAATACTTGTGATTGCTGCCTGTTCAAGAACAGATGTATTGGTCACGTAGTCTGACCAGTGGATGTTTAGGATTGTGCGGAGGCAGCGTTGATGGAAGCGTTCTAGGAGACGCAGGTGGTGGCGGTAGATGACCCATGATTCAGAACCATATAAAAGAGTAGACAGCACTATGGCTCTGTAAACACTGATCTTGGTACTTTTCTTCAGGTGTTTATTTCGTCAGACTCTTTTATGGAGCTTTCCAAAGGCACTATATGCCTTTGCTAACCTATTGTCTATCTCCCCGTCGATCTTACCATCTGAGGAGATGAGGCTGCCTAAGTAATTAAACTGTTGGACTGATTTGAGTTCTGACTGGCCGATGGTGATGTGGGGATGATGGAGGACTTCCTGAGGTGCAGGTTGATGGAGAACTTCAGTCTTCTTTAAGCTGACTTCCAGCCCAAAGAGCTCAGCAGCATCTGCAAAGCAGGATGTTAAATGCTTCAGGGTTGCTTCTGTGTGGGCAACAAGGGTGGCGTCATCAGCATAAAGCAGCTCCCAGACAAGATGGTTTAAGGTCTTGGTGTGGGCCTTCAGTTGCCTTAGGTTGAATAGGCTTCCATCAGTACGATATTGAATGTAGATACCGTCCTGATTATCGAGGTCTGCCATGGCCCTTTGGAGCATCATGCTGAAAAAGACTGTGAATAGGGTAGGAGTGAGAACGCAGCCTTGTTTCACGCCATTCTTTATTAGAAAGGGCTCAGAAAGTGTGTTGCCATATCTGACTTGGCCGTGCTGATCCTCATGAAGTGAGATGATCATTTTAAGGAACTTGGGGGGACAACCTAAACGTTCCAAAATCTGCCAAAGACCTTTTCTGCTCACAGTATCGAAAGCCTTGGTGAGGTTGACAAAGGTTACATAGAGACCTTTGTTCTGTTCCCTACACTTCTCTTGCAGTTGTCTGAGAACAAATATCATGTCTGTGGTGCTCCTGTTGGCTCTGATGCCACACTGACTTTCAGGTAGAATTTCTTCTGCTATAGCGGGTATTAGTCTGTTCAGGAGTATTCTTGCAAAGATTTTGACAGCAATGGAGAGCAGAGTAATACCACGGTAATTTGAGCAGTCTGATTTAGTACCTTTCTTCTTATACAAGGTGATGATGACTGCATCACGAAGGTCTGAAGGTAGTTCGCCTAGTTCCCAACAGCGCACCACGAGCTCATGAAATTTAGCATGGAGTGCAAGGCCCCCATGTTTCCAGACTTCGGGTGGAATTCCATCAACCCCAGCTGCCTTGCCGATTTTCACCTGCTGTATGGCCTTAAGGGTTTCTCCTAAAGTGGGGGCAGTATCCAATTCGAATTTCACCGGTTGTTGTGTGATGGATTGAATTGCTGAGTCTTGGACTACACGGTTGGTACTGAAAAGAGTCTGAAAGTGTTCAGACCATCGATTCAGAATGGAGGTTTTATCTGTCAGAAGTGTTTGACCATCTGCACTGAGTAGTGGGCTTTGGACTTGGTACGTAGGCCCATATGCTGTTTTCGGGGCCTCATAGAATCCTTTGTGATCCCCTGTATCTGCACATAGTTGAGTTTTTGCAGCTAGATCGGTCCACCACTTGTTCTGGATGTCACGGAGTTTCTGCTGAAGCTTGCTGCATGCAAGACGAAAGGCTATTTTTCTTGCGTGACATGATGGCAGTGCAAGGTATGCTTGGTGGGCAGTTCTCTTATTCCTCAACAAGTCCTGGATTTCTTGATTGTTTTCATCAAACCAATCCTTGTTCTTCTTGAGGGAGAACCCAAGGATTCTTCAGAGGATTGCAGGATGCAGCTTTTAATATGATACCAAATTGTTTCAGGAGAGGAATCTGCAGGATTTGTGGGATGGTTTTCGAGCCTGGTTTGAAGATTTGTCTGGAATCTTTCTCTTACTGTGGCTGATTGGAGATCGTTAACTTGGAGTCTTCTCCTTGGGATACTGCCCCTTTTGGGTTTGAATTTGAGAATGAAGTTGAGTTTACAGCGCACAAGCCGATGGTCTGTTTGGCATTCTGCGCTGGGCATCACGCGGGTATGGAGGACATCGCGGACATCTCTCTGACGCACCAAGACATAATCAATGAGGTGCCAATGCTTAGACCTGGGGTGCATCCAGGTTGTCTTCAGACTATTTTTCTGCTGAAAGATAGTGTTAGTTATGGTAAGCTGTTGCTCTGCACAGAATTCTAGCAGAAGTCGACCATTATCATTGCAGTTTCCAACACCATGCTTGCCTAGTATTCCTTTCCAAGCTTCAAAATTCTTACCTACTCTGGCATTGAAATCACCAAGGATAATGATCTTATCATCTGCGGGCACCTTTTGGGTAAGGCAGCGCAGGTCAGTGTAAAATTTATCTTTTTCAGCAGGGTCAGCTTGGAGAGTTGGGGCATATATACTAAAGATGACAACGTGTTGCTTGTTGTTTAGTGGAAGGCGTAGGGAGATAATGCGGTCAGAGTGACCTGTCGGCAGATTTTCGAGTTTAGGGACAATAGAGTTTTTGATCATGAAACCGACACCTGAGAGATGTTTTTCGGTTCTGGGCTTACCTGACCAAAAGAGTGTGTAACCGGCACCGTGTTCTCTGAGGCTGCCTTCCTCGTGAAGGCGAACTTCGCTGAGAGCAGCAATGTCGATGTTGAGACGAGCCAGTTCATGGGCAATTAGGGCAGAACGTCGCTCAGGACGTCCACTAGAATCGAGCATGGTTCTGATGTTCCAACATGCTAGAGTTAATTTGGGTACACCTTTGGAGGCAGGTGCATGCCTTTGTCTTTTGCTCTTTGTGCGACCGCATTGGAAGAAGATGCCCGTTGGTCTGCGGTTAACCAACCGGGTGAAGGTGGAGATGAGCTTTGTTTAGGCCACCTTTTCTAGGCCCCTCTCCGAGTGGAGCAAGCAGTGCTGTCCTTGAAAAGGCTGCTTGGTCGTTCAGGGTGCTGCCCCAAGAGACTCTCATCTCCGTCAGTCTCAAATGACCAATATCCTGAACCGCCTGCATGCAGGGTTGAGTCTGCGGCTCCCAGTGCACCTTTCACCTACCGTTTCGACCCTCGCCCGTCGCTGCAGGACTTTTTGCATGTGGGTAAAGCCTTCAAGCCTGCGCAATGGATTTTTTAGGTGAGATGCAGTATGCGCGGAACTGAACCCACCCTTTAATCCTGAGGTTCATCTGCCAGGGCCAAGCGAGCTTGGACGGTGGCAGCGAGGTCCTCGGGACGTAGGTTTGATTAGAGTGACCTTCTCTTAGATGGATGGCCTTACAGGGCTAAGCGAGCTCCATCTGCCCGGGTTTGAGATTAGAGTTGTCCTTCTCCTAGCATGATTGCCAGAAGGCTAACGAGCTCATCCTGCCCAAGAATGTAATGTATCTGACCCTACGGTTTTGACCTGTCTGGCATGGGCGACCCTACCGAAGGCATGTACCATCGCCAGCATAGCTCGCAACCACATATGGGCACACATGGTCTGTGCCTGTCAGAGCGATCTGGGCAAGTCCCTCACTTCCCACCCCACTATCACCTAACTATACACAATCTCAAGGAGACACCCAGGAACAACCCCCGCCCTGTCCACCCCTTCAGGACGCAACAGAGCAAAGCAGACACATCCAGAACATGCCGAAGCTGTGCAGCAGCCGCAGGTGAGCCAAAACCAAACAGACAAACAAAGCAACCAACTAACCCCCCCACTCATCCAAGGCTGGGGTGCCCAACAAGGCCCCAGCCTGGCTGGGACCCCCATCACTGTAAAGGAAACCCACTGTCCACCCTGACCTTATCCTTCCTTCACTGTGTTACCACGTATCATCAGGTGCACTGCTCACCTGTGACACTTGATACAGGACTGCCCCGCTCTACCTCCTGCAAGTTGGAGGACCCCCACGGCCTGCTCGATACCCCTCCCCTCTCCTCTCCCCCCTTCCCCTGAACCCCCCATCCTCCCACCTTGCCTCCCCCTCCCCCCATCAAACCCCTCCCCCCCAAACCTGGAACGGCAAACCTGAGTGTGCTCTGAAGCTGTCCTCCCCTCCATGGGGGTGCAGCTCCGGCCTGCAAGGCTCCCCCATTCTCTCCTTCTCCCGTGGTGATTGTGACTGGGGAGTAAACCGCGCGCGCAGAGCGCGTGCGGCACCCGGGGCTCCCGGGACGCCTCCACACACCCATGCGGCGGGGGGGGGGGACCCGGGGCTCCCGGGACGCCTCCACACACCCATGC
>NW_020925163.1:142956-182584 GCF_003984885.1 Neopelma chrysocephalum
TGTTATCAGTAACAAGAGCAAAACTCTTTTAAAGTTTTACAAAAGTTTATTTAAGGCAGATGGGCAAACAGCGCTGGGCGGATGGGGTTTTGCTTCCCCATATATTCCGCAAAATTCAATAAGTTTCAGTTTTTCTTTTTATAGCCCCAAATCCCCTCCCAGATTTCTAGTTACTAGTTCATTCTGCGCATGTTCTGTCTTGGTTACCAGGGAATCTTTTCCCTGTTTCTTGTCTTCCTTATCAGTCTCTCCTGGCGTCTTCTTTCTTGACAAGTCTGGCCGCCTCCTTCCTCTTATCAGATTGTGCCGGCTAAGGGTGTCTGGATTGTTAGAGCCCCTTTGCTTTATGACTTCCTTGACAGATCTGCTGCAGTTGCTGGGAAGAATATTTTTCCTACACAGATAGCTAACATCTAGAGGTTATATAGTAGAATATAATTTTTCATGATAACATAATACCACAGTTCACAATTACAGTATTACAAGTATAATTCGATAAGCAAATTATCTCTTTTTGTCTTTATTGACTATCACAGGGGGGGACCCGGGGCTCCCGGGACGCCTCCACACACCCATGCGGCGGGGGGGGGACCCGGGGCTCCCGGGACGCCTCCACACCCCATCCAGGAGTCAGTATAGAGGTATAGCACAGGCCACTTTTCTCGTTCGTCAATCTTTAAGGCTAGTTGGATGGCTTTCATTTCTGCAAACTGGCTTGACTCGCCCTCTCCTTAGGCAGCTTCGATGACCCGTTGTGTGGGACTCCACACAGCAGCTTTGTACCTCCGATGCTTTCCTACCACACGGCAGGATCCATCAATAAATAGAGCATAGCCTCTTTCGTTTTCTGGTAGTTCATTATATGGTGGTGCTTCTTGGGCACGAGTCACCTCTTCAGGCAGTGCTCCAAAATCCCTGTCTTCTGACCAGTCCATAATCTCTTCCAGGATTCCCGGGAAAATGGGTTTTCCCATTTGGGCTTGCTGTGTGATCAAAGCTACCCACTTACTCCATGTAGCACTGGTTGCATGATGTGTTGAGGAGATGTTCCCCTTGAACATCCAGTGCAGCACGGGCAAGTATGGTGCCAAGAGGAGACATGCTTCTGTTCCAACAACTTCTGAGATGGCTCGAACCCCCTCATAGACTGCTAATATCTCCTTTTCAGTTGGCATGTAGTGGGCTTCTGATCCTCGAAAACCCTGGCTCCAAAACCCTAATGGTCGATCTTGGGTTTCTCCTGGTGTTCTCTGCCAGAGGCTCCAGGTGAGACCATGCTCCCCAGTTGCAGTGTAGAGGATATTTTGCACAGCTGGTCCTGTTCGAACAGGCCCCAGAGCTACTGCACAGGCTATCTCCTGTTTGATCTGCTCCAAGGCCTGTTGTTGCTCAAGGCCCCACTTGAAATGGTTCTTCTTCTGGGTCACTCGATAGAGGGGGCTCACAAGCTGACTGTAACCTGGAATGTGCATCCTCCAGAAACCCACAAGGCCTGGGAAAGTTTGTGTTTCCTCCTTGTTAGCCGGTGGAGACATAAATGCTATTTTGTTTACTACATCCAGGGGCACATGACGGCGTCCACCCTGCCATTTTATTCCCAAGAACTGAATCTCCCGTGCAGGTCCCTTTACCTTGCTTTGTTTTATGGCAAGACCAGCTTTTAGAAGAATTTGGACTATTTTCCTCCCTTTCTCAAAAACTACTTCTGCTGTTTTGCCCCATACAATGTTGGCATCAATATATTACAGGTGCTCTGGAGCTCCCCCCTGTTCCAGTGCAGTCTGGATCAGTCCACGGCAGATGGTCGGGTTGTGTTTCCACCCCTGGGGCAGTCGATTCCAGGTATACTGGACACCCCTCCAGGTGAAGGCAAACTGTGGCTTGCACTCTGTTGCCAGAGGAATGGAGAAAAATGCATTGGCAATATCAATTGTGGCACCGCTCGGCTACCTTTGACTCCAGCTCATACTGAAGTTCCAACACGTCTGGCACAGCAGCACTCAGAGGCGGCGTGACTTCATTCAGGCCACGATAGTCCACTGTCAGCCTCCACTCCCCATTAGACTTCTGCACTGGCCATATGGGGCTGTTAAAGGGTGAGCAGGCCCTGCTGATCACTCCCTGTTTCTCCAGTTGTTGAATTAGTTCCTGAATGGGAATTATGGAGTCTCGATTGGTGTAATATTGCCGTCGGTGCACTGTTCTGGTGGCAATGGGCACTTGTTGGTCTTCGACTTGCAGCAATCCCACGATGGAAGGATCTTTTGAGAGGTCAGGCAGGATAGATAATTGTTTGATCTTCTC
This sequence comes from Neopelma chrysocephalum, assembly GCF_003984885.1. Lineage (NCBI taxonomy): Eukaryota > Metazoa > Chordata > Aves > Passeriformes > Pipridae > Neopelma > Neopelma chrysocephalum. The sequence continues at coordinate 145,261 of NW_020925163.1, forward strand.
TGTAGCTACAGTAGCTACACCAAAAGCCCATCGATACCCCTTTGGATCTTTGAAGTATCCCCTCCTGAGGTAATCAATGCCAAGGATACAAAGGGCCTCTGGGCCAGTCACAATGGGATGCTTTTCCCACTTGTCCCCTGTTAAACTCACTTCAGCCTCCAACACTGATAATTCCTGGCATCCCCGTCACTCCAGAGATCCAGATGGGTTCTGCACTTCTGTGCCTCGATGGATTAGTGTGCACTGTGCACCCATATCTACCAAAGCTCTATACCTCTGTGGATTTGATGTGCCAGGCCATCGAATCCACACAGTCCAGTAGACCCGATCATCCCTTTCCTCCTCCTGGCTGAAGGCAGGGACCCTCTCTTCCTGTTCCTGATCAGAGTATTCACTGTCTGACCTATGCGATGCCAGACCAGAGGTCCCCTCACCAGGATCAGAGAAGTTGATTTCAGTCCTCTTACATCTGAGAGGTCACTGTTTTCTTTCTTGTGTCTCTGAGGCAACTACATGGACAGCTTTCCTGGGTGACTCCTTCTTAACATTTCTCTTCCCTCTTAATTCACATACTCGGGCTTCCAGCTTAGAGGTGGGTTCACCATCCCACTTCTTCATGTCTTTCCCCGGTCACGCAGAAAGAACTAGAGTTCACCACGTGGTCTGTGCCTGGGGCTTCCTTTCCCTCTGACTGGGGCAGGAGGGGACTGATCTCTTGGACTGCCCCTGAGAGCTGAGGTGCTGAGGTGCTGGCCCATGGGAATGAGGAAGTGCCCAGAGTTCTTTCTATATTTCGAAGCCAGGAGGACATCACCTCTACAGTTGGTGGATCCATCTTTGGGTAATATACTGTTACCAGGCTGTTAGAATATGATGCAGGGGCGCTTTGAACCACCTTCCTCCACATGGCCATCGTGCAAGGAACATCCTCTGGGTCTTTGGGAGTGTCATCCCTTCTTAAGTTACTATAGATGATTTCCAGCACTGCTAATTCTCTCAAGTACTGGATACCTTCATCTGCAGTGGCCTACTTTTTTGGGGAGCTCATTAGATCTTTCTTGAATGGATACCTTTCCCTCACGCTTGAGAGGAGCCGTCTCCAAAGACTGCAAATTGTTCTCTCCTTTCCAATTCCTCTTTCAATTTTGTGATCTCTGGCAAGAGATCCCAGGTTTTGGGCTTCATGACCTTCCAGTAGTTGACTATCAGCCCCGTTATACCAGCATCGAAGCAGCCAGGTAGGAATCTGTTCACCGGGCTGGCGGCTGTAATTTTTCCTCAAGTGCCAGAGTTCTGATGAGGTCAGGGACCGGGTAACCTTGGTTTCCTGTTTGATTTTTCTGACTTCCTTTGTTGAAGGACCAGCTTTTTTATCTGCCCCCTCCCCTCCTTCTACTCCTTCTCCTTCTTCCTCTTCCTCCTCTTCCTCCCTTACTAATTGCTGATATGGACCTATAGCTTGCCTTATCCATTTCTTCTTTTTCACTACTGGGGCAATGACTGTAGTTGTGGTTTGAATCCCTACCTCAGCCATAGTGTCCTCCATTGTAGTTTGTGTGCCTGCCTCCACTACAATCTTCTGAGAGTATTGAACTGTGGCTCAATAAGCACAGGTCAGGCCCCTACCCTAGGAGACACCTTCACAGGCTTTCACCCGCAGAGCAAGTCTGACATACAAAATCCATGGGATCCTTTTGAGTTGTTGAAGCTAGAAAAAAATCCCTTAGCGTGGGAAAGCATGTCTGGGTACACAGTCATCAGTGCTTACAAATGTAGATAAGGGAAGATTGATTAGGAAAAATGTTATTCCTAGGAATGCAGCACCCAGGTATCAGCAATGAGACAAACTGGAGGCAGCCACAGCTCTGACCACTCGAGTGAAGACTTTTACACTGAAATGTCTTCCTTAAGGAAAAAAAGCAAAAAAACAGAAGCAAGACATGGTGAGTTGACCCACCCCCTTGCCACCTAAACCCAATAAACAAGTTGAATTAAATCCCTGAAGTAATTAATCTCTTGCATATGCTAAAAATAAATAAATAAATAAAATAATCCCTTCATATCAAAGGTGATGCCTCAAGATCGCTCGGGAGCAAAAAAAAGTACTCACCAGACAAATTTAGTATAGAGATAAGATATTGTCTAAGTTTAACAAGATTACAACTTTGAAATTAAGAGGCAGCAAAGTAAAAGTGTGGAAAGGAAAAGAACAGCTCTTTATTAACAAAATCCGAATAAACAACAATGGTGCAACCAAAACTTGCAAAAGAAACAAAACAAAGTCCTAATTCCCCAGGGGGAAAGAAGCCCGTAGCAAACTGGGGGGAAAGGGGGAGCTGAGGGCAAAACTGTCCCCGGCAGCTCAACAGCTGCTCGCAGCCACGTAAGTGGCCAGTGGCTTCACAGAAGGAGTCCTTCTTCCCACAGGTGCAGTCTCAAGTCAGGCAGCTCTAAAAATGCAGCCCCCATGCCCCAAGGGCAGAATACCTCACTCCGAGATGCGTCAGTCTCTCTCAGTCGCTCTCCACGCAGTATCTGGCAGGGTAAAGAAAAAAAACTTCCCCTCAGGAAAAAAAGGCGCCGAAAAAAACCCCAAAAGCAGCTCCTGTTCTGTCCATTGGTGGAAAAAAAATCAATCCTCCGGACAAAGGGATTCTGAGGCATGGGAACCGTCCTCCCACCCCTGCTCCCACGCTGCCCAGTGCATGCCGCTCTGCTCCATCTCCCCCTCCTGACTCCCCCCATCCTGGAAGAAACAGGTTGGGGGGGGGCGACACTGGGGAAAAAATGCCAAAAAATGCCAACATCTCTTTTCAAACCTATGACATCATCCACCCCAAATATTTTCCATACTAACATGCTATATCAGATTCAAACTTTCCAACCATATACATAGATACATTAACCCAACTGTACACATATTACAAATATTTAAATACAAAAAATACAGACACAGTGTTATGGGCAATTCACCCAAAAATGAGGTCCCCTTCAGGTATACACTGTGTTTCTCCATCTTCCTGCATTACCCACCACGTGCTGCCTGATCCTTGAGCAAAAACAATGCCACGAATGGGTTTGCCTTTGCTCAAGGCAGGATTAATCCAAACTGTTTTACCTAACATACCTCTCAAGTGAACTACTGGGACTTTGTCCCCATCTACCGTGTGAAGGGACTCTGATTGGGCAGGGCTGGCTTGATTGAAGGAACCTCTAATGTTGACTAACCATGTAGCCTTTGCTAGGTGCTGATCCCAGTGCTTGAAAGTCCCCCCACCCAATGTCTTCAGCGGAGTTTTCAACAGTCCATTACACTGTTCAACCTTTCCCGCGGCTGGTGCATGGTATGGGATGTGATACACCCACTCGATGCCATGCTCCTTCGCCCAGGTGGTAACTAAACTGTTCTTGAAATGGGTCCCGTTATCTGACTCAATTCGCTCTGGGGTGCTGTGTCGCCACAGGACTTGCTTTTCAAGACCCAGAATGGTATTTCGGGCAGTTGCGTGGGGCACTGGATGCGTCTCCAGTCATCCAGTGGTGGCTTCCACCATGGTGAGCACATAGCGCTTACATTGGCAGGTTTGTGACAGTGTGATATAATCAACCTGCCAGGCCTGCCCGTACCTATACTTACTCCAACATCCACCATACCACAGGGGTTTCAGTCTCTTAGCCTGTTTAATGGCAGCGCATGTCTCACAACCATGGATAACCTGGGAAAGAGTGTCTATGCTCGGTCTTGTGCCCATCTATAGGTAGCATCTCTGCCCTGATGGCCTGAGGCATCATGGGCCCATTGAGCTAAGAACAACTCTCCCTTGTGCTGCCAGTCCAGATCTACCTATGACACTAGTGGGTTGACCATGGCCGGGAACCAGGTACCCACTAAAGCCGCTCTCTCACTCTCCCTCTGCAACTGGAGAGAGAAAAAAAACAGCTAAGGATTCATGAGTAGAGATAAGAGCTGGGAGAGGTCAGTGACTGATTACTTTCATGGGCAAAACAGACTCAAAATGGGGATAATACTTAAATTTATTACTAACAGGATAAGAGCCAAAGAGTGAGAAATAAAACAGTCTTAAAAACACCTTCCCTCCACCCCTCCTTTCTTCCATGTTCTCTTTCCTCCCCCCCAGCAGTGCAGGGGGATGGGGAATGGGGGTTATGGTCAGTTGTTGTTTCTGCCTCTGCTCAGGGAGAGGAGTCCTTCCCCTGCTCCTGCGGGGTCCCTCCCATGGGACACAGTCCTTGATGGACCTCTCCAATGTGAGTCCACCCCTCAGGCAGCAGTTCTTCCCAAACTGCTGTCCCATGGGTCACTCCTCCATGGGGTGCAGTCCTTCATGGATGAGTTGTACCGGTGTGGGTCCCCCACATGGGCCACAAGTCTTACCTGAGAAAAACCTGCTGAGCAAGTTTGAGCTGGCTTCCCACCAAGTCTCCAAAACTCAACAACAGAGCCTGCTTCCCAGAGAGGGAAGAAAAAAAAAACCAAACAGCCAAAGCTATAGCAAAAATATATATATATTTTACATATAAAACACATATATACAGTGAGAATACTATATACATATAACCCCAGAAACCCCAAATAGCTTCCTAAAAGGGAGGAGGGGAAGGGAGAAGGGAAAAAGGACAAAAAAAAAGGGACGAAAAGGGACAGAAACAAAACAGGTATGCACAATCTAAAAACCCGGTGACCAGCAAAATAAAGAACTGGCAAAATCTCACCACTTCCCTTGAGAAAAGCAGGACAGCCAGACCGCGGCCCAGCACTCTCCCCTCCCGCAGTGGCAGACAACAGCAGTCGATACAGACCTCAACATCAGATAAGCAAGACCACATAGGGATCTACTGTTCTCGAACCTCGCCGGAAAGAAGAGAGTGAGATCTCTCCCATCAGCTTTATTTATACCTCAGGTTACGTAAAGGAATAGCATGGAATACTTCCTTAGTCACTTCCCTAGTTCCTTCCTGGTTACAAACTGCTCTCCAGGAAGGCCTAGAGTGAAAACTATCACATTCTCCACCCCTTATTCCATACTATTTCTTTACGTAACACCTGTATATTGTGTTCATCTATATCCTGCACATATACATATATATATATAGTCCTTGTTTGTCTTTCGGACCAGCTGTCTCATTGTTGATAATCAACACCGACATCAGTTCAGTTCAGTTCAGATCTTTGGTCTCCTCGGTCACAATCACAGTTCTGATTTTAGGGCTGTTTCATCGTTCTGGGTTGTCTCATCATTTGATACCGGCATCAGATTAGTTCAGGTCTCTCTCTCATCTGGTGTCTGGTCTCCTGTAAAACACAACTTAAGGCACAGAATTATTTTTTTCCCAAGGTTAGGTTTCCTTGAGGCACACATTGGATCTCCCCATCCTTCCTCATAACCCACCAGGTATTTCCGAGCCCTTGAGCAAAAACAATCCCACAAATGGGTTTGTCTTGGCTAGAGGGAGGAGTGATCCAAATGGCCTTACCTGACATACCTCTTAGATGGATCGCTGGAACTTTGTCTCCATCTACAGTGTGGAGGGATTCTACTTGGGCAGGACCAGCTCGATTGACATAGCCTCTAGTGTTAACTAGCCAGGTGGCCTTGGCTAAGTGCTTATCCCAATTTTTGTAAGTTCCCCCACCTAGTGCCTTTAGAGTTGTCTTCAACAGTCCATTACACCTTTCCACTTTTCCAGCAACGGGTGCATGATATGGAATGTGATATACCCATTCAATACCATGCTCCCATGCCCAAGTGGCCACTAGACTGTTCTTGAAATGAGTCCTGTTGTCTGACTCAATCCGCTCTGGAGTGCCATATCTCCACAGGACCTGCTTCTCGAGACCCAGAATGGTATTTCAGGCTGTTGCATGTGGTACCGAATATGTCTCTAGCCATCCTGTGGTTGCTTCCACCATGGTAAGCACATAGCATTTACCTTGGCGGGTCTGTGGCAATGTGATATAATCAACCTGCTAGGCCTCCCCATGCTTATACTTCTCCCAGTGTCCACCATACCACAGGGGCTTCAACCTTTTTGCCTGCTTAATAGCGGCACAGGTTTCACAGTCATGGATAACTTGAGAGATAGTATCCATGGTTAAATCCACCCCTCGATCTTGTGCCCATCTGTAGGTGGTGTCTCTGCCCTGATGGCCTGAAGCATCATGGGCCCATCGAGCTAGGAGCAATTCTCCCTTCTGCTGTCAGTCTAGGTCTACTTGTGATACCTTGACCTGTGCAACTCGGTCTGCCTGTCTGTTATTAACATGTTCCTCATTAGCTCAACTCTTGGGCACATGGGCATCTACATGGCAGACTCTTGCATTCAGTTTCTTCACTCTGGCAGTGATGTCTTGCCACAGATCAGCAACCCAGATGGGTTTTCCTCTACGTCTCCAATTCATCTTTTTCCACCAGTCTAGCCACCCCCTTAGGGCACTGACTATCATCCACGAATCGGTGTAAAGGTAGAGCCTTGGCCATCCTTCTCTTTCTGCGATATCTAGGGCCAATTGGACAGCTTTGAGTTCCGCAAACTGACTCGATTCGCCTTTACCTTCAGTGGCTTCCGCCACTCATCGGGTGGGACTCCAAACAGCTGCTTTCCACTTCCGGCTCCTCCCTACAATACAGCAGGAACCATCGGTGTAAAGGGCATAGCGTGTTTCTTCATCTGGCAGCTGATCATATGGCGGAGTTTCTTCAGCTCGACTCACTGGTTCTTCTTCTTCCTCATCTGCCAGACTGAAGTTCCCACTGATGCCGTAAGGTCCATCTGGTTTTTTCTTATTTTCCCAATTTTATAAGCTTTATAAGTAATTAAGTAATAGAAGTAAGTTTTAGAAGCTGCAGCCCTTATTCTTCACCCTTTAGCACCCTTTAGTTTACACATTCCTCAACCCTCTTACCCCATTCTATGTCCCGAAAAGTCCCCAGACCCAATTCCCAGGGGATGGGCCAGGGGGTGGACCAGGGCAAAAGCAACGGAATGGACAAAACTTGGATTGGTCGGGCAGTATTATAAATTGTAACACCTGAAAACGGCCTGCGCACGTCCTGTAATCTTATGCCTAGGCACAAATTAAACCCTTTTCTTATCTCATCCTCAGTTAACTGCTCCGGAGTTTTTTTTCCTCAGCACCATTAGGCATCAGCTGGTGGTCCGTACAGGGAAATCAGAGACCTGAGGCTACTCCAGATTGGAAACTTTCATCCTGCAGGAATTCTTCATCAGCCAGCATTTTTGGAGAATTCCCGCAGTGATCTAGGGAAGCCCCAGCTCCACAGAACACCGCAAGGAGCACAGAAGTGAGTTAAGAAAAGGGTGAATAAGGGAAAAGGGTTTTTTGTTTTGTTAGTAGCTGTGGAAGAGTTTTTGTGTTTCTGGGGAGATAGGGAACACGGGAAGACTGGAAAGGCTTGGACTTGGGCCCAAAAAAGTCGCGAGAGTCAATTTCCAGCAGGTGAAAAGGGTTTTCGCCGGGAGCAGATCAGAGCGGATTTGTGTCAGCCTAGGGCTGGGTTTCGTTTCGCTTGGAGGGGGACACCCTTCCAGAGTGCTCTGTTGCTGTGAGGAGCCGGGGGGGCTCTGTAGTTAAGTGGTTACAGTAACAACCTTGTAACCCTAAAGCTGCGAGTTTGAGTCTCACAGTGAAAAGTTTTTCTGTGTCTATTAATCAGTATGGGCAGTACACAATCCAGAGGGAAAGTTTCAGAGGACTCCCCTTTATGGCTAGTCTCTCTGGGGTACCAGTTCTGGTTGCATTCCTCCCATTGTGGGGTTCCATTTCCGAAGGCTTGAGGTGGATAGGGAAGGGGTTACTCCAGCACCAGGGGTTTCTTCGGGTCCTGGATGCTGGAGGGGTTAGGTGCTCCCCCTCCTGTCAGCATACAGAAATTGTGTGAACAATTTGTATTGCATTTCTGCGACCTTTGCCTTGGCATGGCTGGGTGCAGATAGTAAAAAATACTATGCCACTAATATGGTTGCAGGCCTTGTGCCAAGGTGAAGGAGGAGTTCTCTTGGCAGGTAAACAAGTTTTATGGACACCTGCTGTGGGCCAATTAGTACTGCACAACGCAGTATGTTTTCCTTATGTATCCAATGTAGCCTGGGAAAGAACCACATGTCTGTGTGTGATAAGCAGTATATAAGTTGTCTTTCTTCTAATAAAGCTGACATTTTGCCGACCAAATTGGTCTGTGAGCATATGTCCATGCCCCTCCGCTGATACCCTCCCCCCACCACGTGGTCCCATGGCAGCCAGAGAGACAGCACACGGGACTTGGAGAGGAGGCCAGAGAGAGGGTTTTATTGTTGGGGTGGTTACATTTATAGGGTTTTGGAGGATTCACAGAGTGACCAATTACAGGGTCAGGGGGCTTACAGGACACCCAATCGCAGGAAGGGGTTAACAACCAATAGGAAAGGGTTAACAAGGTCCAATGAGAAGACTTCTTGATATCTTCTCAGGACATTCCTGAGACAGAGATAAGAACTGGTTGTGGGGGATTTTGGGAAGAAGAACATGAGTTAGCAAAGAGACTACAAAAAAGCCATTTTAAAACATGTTTAAACCACAGTTTTCTCATATAATGCAGATTTGCTGCTACACCCCTTTAGTCCTAATTTTACACCATTGGGACAGTCTAACAAAACCTGAAACACCTTTAAAGAAGCAAGAACTATGTTGGTTATCTATGAGTGTGTGGTCTTCATACAGGAACCAAAGGGGGATAGTGTGGCCAAAACTTGGAACGTTTGAATTAAATACTGTAATGCAACTTATTAAGATGCTACACAGAGAGGAAAAATGGGAAGAAATCCGGTATGCAGAATTGTTTCTATTTCTTTTAACACGGTCTGAGTGGAAAAAGCAGTGCAAGAGAGCCCTGATAGGGAAAAGGAAGCCTGAGAAAGAGGTGGGAGCGAGTCCCGCTGGCGTAGACGGTAGAACAGAGGCTGTCGGTTTGACTGGAGTAAGCACAGCGGCGCAGATAAGATCTATAAGGTCGGCTTTTGTTGGAACTGCTTTCGGCGCGGCGGAGCCGAGCGGGGGTAATACAGGCGCTGCAGGGCTAGCAAACTCGGAAGTAGTGTCTAGTTTGATCGCAACAGGGGCAATGGAAGCGGGACCCTCCCCGTCTGTTCCAGTGAGTGTGAGGGGAGCAGCCTGTGTCCTTGCAGCTGCCGGCGGCTTCGCCAGAGCAGACGGGGTTGTCATGGTAACAGCAGAGGTGAGCGCAGGCATAGCAGAGCAAGTGAGAGCTGAAGTTGTTAGTTCTGCCAGTGACGTGACAAGAACTGTGAGGCCTAAAAAGTCGGCTTTTACTAAGGTTGCTTTCGGCGTGGTGACACCAGAAAAAGTTACTATAGAAGCGGCATCTGTTGTAGAGGCAAGGGAGACTTTAAAAATCGCGGCGAGAGATGCGCCGAGACCGGCCAGTGTAGTGACGGCGGCAGGCATAGGAGTGGCTGGCTCTGACGGTGGCAGTGAAGTGAAGGTGTCAACCCCAGGAGGGCGAGAGCCCCAGGGGTGTTTGTGGAACCGAGAAGCCCAGCACCGCAGACAGGCGCTGGAGCCGTAGATTCTGTCAGTGGCAGTAGCAGCATGAGAGCTGTAAAAACGGAGCTGCATGTCCCGATTGCAAGAGAGACCCCAGGGTTGACTGCTGCAAACACAGCAGACTGTGCTACTGTAGTGCAGAATACAAAGGCAATTAACTGGTCTAAGATGTATGAAGTTAGACAGGATACGAATGAGTCACCCACAGATTTTCTGAATAGGCTGAAAGATGTCAAAAGGAAATACACTGATATTGATATAGAGTCAGACCTGGGGAAAAAACACCTAGTGTATTTGTTTGTAGGACAGTCCACAAATGATATAAGGAAAAAACTGCAAAAGGCAGGTGGTGATAAAAATATTGGTGAGTTATTGGATATAGCTTGGACAGTATATCGGAATAGAGAACAGAAGACGAGTATGGTGGACGGTGGAGCAATTTTAAGAACAGACGTTGCCGCGGCAACGGAACTCTCAGCTCAGAGCGCAGGGGAGGTTTCCGGAATGGCCCTTACCACGGCGACAGAGCTAGCTGGCGCAGGGAAAAGAAAGTTGCTGCCTGTTCCTAGTGCTGCAAGAGTGCGCATAACCGGACAAAAACAAGCAAAGTTTGTCCCAACTATACTAGCAAGCCAGAAAGGAGGAGAAGACCTGGGGACAGAAAGAGCGAGGCTCGAGCAGGGAGCGGTCCCGAGGCTACTTAAGACCGTGGCAAACACAGTAGAGCAGAGACAGGCAGAGCTGGTCTCAGTTGTTGCTTTGGCTGACGAGGAAGCTTTGGTCCCTGCTAGTGTGACCCAAGCAGGGGTGGCAGATGCGAGTGCTGTGAAAGCTCTAAGACCATTAGGCGCGGCGGCACGAGGGGGTGCTGGGGCCGCTGACTTTGCGGAGGTGACGGGACCCAACCCTACTCCTACTGTTCCGAGGACTACCCTAGGCATAACAAGTGCGACTGTAGATCGAGTCATAACAAAGGCACCGGGAGCTGCGAGAAAAGCAGGGGCAAAGAGAATGAATAAGCATGTAAAACCTCCCCCGCCTGTACTAACTAACGTGGAGAGGGTAGCCCTTTCCCCTGGAGCTGCTGATCCCGCGCAAGCAGCTGCCGCGGGTGCAAGGGTAATGAAAATTTTAAAACCAGCCGACAACTTTACGGTTGTCATGGCAATAAGAATGCCTACTCCGATAACAAACGGAGCAGGGCCGAGGCCGAGAGCAGCCAGCGTCCAGCCTATCCCAACGTGTAGAAGAGGAAGGGAGAGATCACGTGACAGTTGCAGGCGCCGCCGCCGCTTTGTGAGCGCAGGAGCAGCGCTGACCTCTGGTGCAGCGAGAGTAAGTCCAGCTGCGGGACATTTTGAGTCTGGGTTTGGTACAGGAGCTGCTGCCCATAATACCTTGGCAACTATAGGCAAAAGACCGGCTAGAACTACAGAAGCTGCAGAAAAAGCTAAAGCAGTGTCTGTAACTGGGGTCCCAGCCCAGCCTGACACGGGACCCTCTGGCTCCGCCATTAGGGGCGGAGACGGAGCTGTCACTCCCCCTCTAGCCCTCCCAAGCCTTCACAATCCGTGCCCTCCCACCAAACTGAAAAAGGGGGGGCAATATCAGTGTGCATTTCCAGCAGTGTTAGCTCCAAACCCAACAAACATGAAAGCTAAAACTCACCAGTGCAATATATGTAATAGGTACAAGAGTTTCTCTAACACGGACACATACACATCCAATGACAAAACAGGCTATGACTCGGAAAAAACCACAAGCATACCTTCAGCTCAAAAAGCTGTGAAAGCTGTGTGAAATACTTTAGAAGACAAATTGAGTTATAATACCATAACTGTAATTGAAATTACAGGAATAAGTGAAACTAAGCCATTCTTTGAACTTTGGGGATTTAAATTGGGTAAATATTGGGTGATTCATCGATTCTTCTGTATGTTAAACTCTCCTAATCCTTTGCTGGGTAGGAGTTCATTAGAGAAATTAAAAGTTGAAATCAAATTCTGCAAAGAGAAATAAAAGTTATAATTTTTGATACTAAATATGTCGAAGAAGCTATCTTTTTCATACAGGAGAACCATGAAGAGATCCCTGCAGAGGCTGAGAATGCTGTCATCCCAATGATATGGGCCAGCATCACACTCAGACCTAAACCAGTAATTACCAGGAATGCTACAAACACAGTGTACACCACAAAATTAGAAATACAATTACCAACATGATGAAGCAAATGGTGAGTGTTCTTTCTGTAAAGGGAGGGGACACTAGAAAAGAAATTGTCTAGATCTGAAGAGAAAGCAACTGATTTGTCCCCAACAAGCAAAACTGGAAGAATAGAAACTATCTATTGACCCCTGTATCCCCTGTATTCTAAAACGGTTTCAGGCTCATAACCTGTGAGTGTCTCTACCCTAACTCGGTTAGGAGGGAGCGGTAATAAAAACCAAAAAGGGAGGGGGGAAGAGCTAGCTATATTAGCCCCTGTGTCCTCTAGACCTGTTTCAGTCTCACAGCCAGTGAATATTTCTGCTCTCTGTGCCCTGATTGAGCCTGAGGGGCTGTGGCAAAATCAAAAGGGGGGCCACTACTTTACTCTGAATGGGAACCAATAATGTTTCAGAAATTGAATGTTTGCAGAAAGCTTTTCCAGCAAGCAGACCTGAAAGCTGTACCACCAGAACTCAAACTGAGAGTCATAGAAACAACTTTTGTGCAGAAGTAGACAAATGTCTTAAGAACTGCAAGTGAAATACACCAGGACAAAGAGTGTTGAACTGCAATAAAATCACAAGTGAGTAAACAAGAAGTTAACATAAAAGCCTTCTGACACAATTGAGAACTGTTATAAAATCAACTTGTAACTTCCAAAGGTGGTACATATGCAACAACCAAACAATGCTATGATTATTATATTTGTTTTGTTATTTTCTATTCTATATTATTTTTAAGCTTCTCTTGTTGTTAGCTTAATTGCCGAAGAATTGAAAACTTGCTTTTGCTTTTGCTACATGAATTGTTTTAAAGCTTGTAATATTTGTACTTGCACGTATCTTGTTCCAACAGCAGTTTGTAAACATCTGTGTCTCTTAGGCTACTGCAGCTTGTGGAAGGATTCCTCCTGAAAGAGTAGTTTAATGAAAAGTCCAAATAGGTTTTCATGTGATTGTGAAATCATGTTTATATACTTATGTTTTTAAGATGCTTTCTTATCTAGTGTCATCTAGGAATGTATGAACACTGAATTGCATAAAAGAAGTCCTTCACTAAGACAAAAAGACGAATCAGAAAGTAGCTTCAGTGCTGAGGCAGCACTGCAACAGCACTGGTTCTGTGGACTCTCCCATGGGACCCTAAGACCTGACTTGCACCATTGCCTGCAATCTTTAAGACAACCTGGCAACATCGTTGATAGGATGATTTGTTTAGATCGCTTAAATGGTTTGCTTGGATTGCATCCTAGCTTTATTGTAATACAGCTGTTTTGTTAGTGCTCGCATATATAAAATACACCTAATTCAGTAGGTGAGGATGCTTTTATCCATGGAGGCAAGAGATCCCTGTACGATCACTTCATGAGGTAAAGATGATCAACTGCAGTCTGGGGCAGACTGTGGCAGGATGGCCTGTCCCCCTAATAAGGTCAAAAATCTGTCCAGAGAGTATAAGCTCTCTGTGGTGAGCTACTGGCACTACCAGGGTGCTATTTGCATCCAGACGCAGCCTGCTTCAAGTAAGCTCTTGACTGGCCTATTAAATCTGTGACTGGCAGTTAATCACTTTATGTGATGAAAGCACAAGCTCCTCTCTCACATAACCAAAATGCAGGAATTCCAATATTCAAAGTTCCTGTGAAATTGTCATTGGACAGAGAGTCACACTTCATTGACTTCCTGGTTGCATAAAAAAGTTTATTTATGAAATTGTTTAATGTTTTAAGATCTGCTTTGCAGGAACTGCAGAGATTCATCGTGTCATCTAAGCCTATGAGACTGGACACTCCTGTTCATCTGTTCCAGCCCAAAGACTGAGTCTATATTAAACAATGAGACTGAAACGCCTACAAGCCAAACGGAAAGAACTGTTTCAAATCCAGCGGACCATGTTCATCGTGGTCAGAGTTATTATCAAGAACTCTAAATATTACACAAGAAGAAGAAAACCTCTGTTCCTGAGATGAGTAGAGCCACAAAAACTATTACAACGACTGTTCAAATAATGTTTAAGTTTTTTCTTGTTGGTATTGCTTAGTACAACCAGTAACTATGAATTGAGTTTAGAACCTAAATTTACATTTGGCTTTAGCAAAATGCACCCAACATTCTTCATGAAAGTGAGTGCTGAATTTGCACTATGAATTTGGCTAAAATTTGGCAACAAGTTTAAATTATATATTGGATAATTCTTAGAGATGTTTCATTAAGTTTACTTCCACAGACTTACTTCATAGTTACCAAACTAAACCTGAATAGAACAGCCATTCATGTTAGTAGAATATAATGTTAAATCTACTTAACAGCTTGTTATATGATTAGTGCGATAAATATTAGTCATCTTACTGATATAGCGTTAAGTAGTAGAGATTGAACAAGATCTTTGAGTCTTGTTCAATTTCTAAAGGGGGGACTGATGCCGTAAGGTCCATCTGGTTTTTTCTTATTTTCCCAATTTTATAAGCTTTATAAGTAATTAAGTAATAGAAGTAAGTTTTAGAAGCTGCAGCCCTTATTCTTCACCCTTTAGCACCCTTTAGTTTACACATTCCTCAACCCTCTTACCCCATTCTATGTTCCCCATATCAATTCTACCCCTGTATTCCAGCAGAAAATGTTTAGTCTTTTGTCAAGGCAAGGCCTATGCCGTTTAGAGAACACTCATATCTTGGCCTGAACCACAGAACACAGTCAAGAACTGGGTGACTGTGTAGCCTTTGTGCTCTGAAGATGATGAAGGTGGTGAAGAGGTGGTCCCAAAAAGCCCCCAGACCACATTCCCAGGGTGTGGGCCAGGGAGTGGACTAGGGCAAAAGCAATGGGATGGACAAGACTTGGATTGGTCAGGCAGTATTATAAATTGTAACACCTGAACATGGCCTGCGCGCGTCCCGTAATCTTATGCCTAGGCACAAATTAAACCCTTTTCTTATCTCATCCTCAGTTAACTGCTCCGGAGTTTTTTTCCTCAGCACCATTAGGCATCGCTACCTTCAGGCCAATTGGTTATGATTTCCAAAATTCCAGGGCAATTCGAGTTCCCCATTTGGACATGTTGCATAATCAAAGCAATCCACTTGCTCCACATGGCATCGGTGGCGTGATGTGTAGAGGGCATCTTCCCTTTGAACATCCAACTCAACACTGGGTAATCGGGGTGCCAGGAAGAGCTGTGCTTCGGTACCAATTACCTCTGAAGCTGCTCGTATGCCCTTATATGCTGCTAAGGTTTCCTTCTCCACAGGGGTATAATTGGCCACAGAACCTCTGTACCTTCGGCTCCAGAAACCCAGTGGTCGCCCCCACGTCTCGCCAGGCACCTTTTGCCAGAGGCTCCAGGAGGGACCTTTATCTCCAGCTGCAGTGTAGAGTACATTCTTTACATCTGGTCCCTTCCTGACTGGTCCAAGAGCCATGGCATGTGCAATTTCTTGCTTGATCTGCCTGAAAGCTTATTGTTGTTCAGGACCCCATTGGAAATTGTTCTTTTTATGGGTCACAAAGTAAAGAGGGCTCACAATCTGGCTGTACTCTGGGATGTGCAGCCTCCAGAAGCCTATGGCTCCCAGAAAAGCTTGGGTCTCTTTCTTGTTTGTGGGTGGAGCCATTGCTACAATCTTGTTGATTATGTCTGTTGGTATCTGGCGTCGTCTATCTTGCCATTTCACCCCTAGGAACTGGATCTCTCGGGCAGGTCCCTTGACCTTGCTCTTCTTGATGGTGAAACCGGCCTCGAGGAGAATCTGGATGATCTTCTCTCCTTTCTTGAAAACTTCTTCTGCAGTGTCCCCCCCTACAATGATGTCATCAATGTACTGGATATGTTCTGGAGCCTTACCCTTCTCTAGTGTGGCCTGAATCAGTCCATGGCAAATGGTTGGACTGTGTTTCCACCCCTGGGGCAGTCGATTCCAGGTGTACTGCACGCCCCTTCAGGTGAAAGCGAACTG
Organism: Neopelma chrysocephalum; assembly: GCF_003984885.1. Classification (NCBI taxonomy): domain Eukaryota; kingdom Metazoa; phylum Chordata; class Aves; order Passeriformes; family Pipridae; genus Neopelma; species Neopelma chrysocephalum. The sequence continues at coordinate 161,004 of NW_020925163.1, forward strand.
TGGCCTGCACTCTGCCGCTAAGGGAATGGAGAAAAACGCGTTGGCAATGTCGATGGTGGTGCACCACTTTGCTGTCTTGGACTCCAGCTCATACTGGAGCTCTAACATATCTGGCACGGCAACAATCAATGGTGGCGTGACTTCATTTAAGCCACGATAGTCCACAGTCAGCCTCCATTCTCCATTGGACTTACGTACAGGCCAGATGGGGCTGTTGAAGGGTGAGTGGGTCTTGCTGAACACCCCTTGGCTCTCCAGCTCAGGGATCATCTTATGGAAGGAGATCACAGAGTCTTGGTTTGTTCGGTACTGCCGACGATGCACAGTTGTAGTGGCAATTGGCACTCGCTGTTCCTCAACCTTCAACAATCCCACAGCAGAAGGGTTCTCCAAGGGGCCAGGTAATGAATTCAACTGCTTAGTCGCCTCTGTCTCCACAGCAGCTATTCCAAAAGCCCATCTATGTCCTTTTGGGTCTTTGAAATACCCGTTTCTGAGATAGTCAATGCCCAGTATACATGGGGCGTCTGGACCAGTCTCAATGGGGTGTTTCTGCCAGTCCTTCCCAGTCAAGCTCACCTCAGCTTCCAACACGGTCAACTCTTGAGACCCTCCTGTCACCCCAGAAATGGAAATAGTCTCCAGTCCCACGTCCTGATGGCATTAACGTGCATTGAGTGCCAGTGTCAACCAAAGCCTTGTATTCTTGTAGGTCTGATGTGCCAGGCCATCGGATCCACACAGTCCAATAGACACGGTCCTCCCTTGCCTCTACCTGGCTAGAGGATGGGCCCCTCTAACACTGGTCTTGATTGGGGCCATTACAGCTCTTTCCCTGTGAATACATTCAGGAGGAACCTTCTAGCAGGTCAGATCCTTGTCCATGAGATACCAGTACTGCACTTATTTTCATGGGCTTCCCTTTTTCTCTCTCCTTCACCTCTCTCACACCTGTTAGAAGTCGCTCCCAGAGAGAAAGGGGCTTTGAGTCCCTCACGAATGGTTGCTCGATACCCACATCCTGGGCCAGGGATCCCAAATACCTTGCTTCGTTGCCATCAAGTGGCAAGCCTTCACCCATAAGGTTCCACACTTGAATCAGCCAGGTCAAAATGGGCTCGGCGTCGAGTAACGTCGTTCCGCATATTGCAGAGCTGGTCATATGACAGGGATTTGGTAATGATCTCAGACTCTGGGTCCTCCACTGGTTGTGAAGGCCCTGGTTCCCTGTCCTCATTAACTGGGCCTATTGACTTGGCTTTATACTTCTTCCTTTGCACTGGGACCACTTCTGCTGGCTGTGACTTCCCTTCTGGAGTGACTGGGGACTGAGCACTTGTGATGTCTCTTAGTTTCTCTGCTCCATTATCTTTCCCTTCTGACTGTAGGTGATGTTGCACAGTCCATACCATGGTGCGGTAAGCGTGGGCTAAGGTCCAGCACATTGCTATGAGCTGTCCATGTCTGGAATTTATGGACAAATGTTCTTTCAGGCACTCAGTAACCTTACAGGGGATCTGTGTTTGGTCAGGGGAGAGCTTCCAAACAATCGGAGGAGAGTATTTCTTTTCAGCACCTGGCCTATCTCCTCCCATGCTCCCATCCAATCAGGATGGTTTATGTCTATGGCAGGCTGTTGGACTGTGGCAGGCTGTAGCACAGTGGCAGGCTGTTGGACAGGTTCCTGGGTAGGGTCCTTGGTGTCTGGGTGTTTTTGTTTACCTTGGCTGAATGTCAGATATTCACTGGGCCTGCATCCAACCTCCCTCCAGAGGGAAAGGGGAGGAGGGAAGGGGGAGAAGAAGGGAAAAAAACTACGAAAATCGAAACTGCCAAGAAAAGCGGCTTTATATGTACACAGAGAGGGAAAAAAATTATAAACTCTATACACACAGAGAAAAACTAATAACAAAGATTACTTCCCCACAATGAATGCTCTTCTCCCCCAAAGAAGTGGCCCATCCACAACCGCACAGCTACCTGAAAGAGAAGGAAGGACCTTACTTCCTTCCTATCTTTTATATCTGAGCTGACATAACATAGTATGGAATATCTTATTGGTAAAATGTACATCAGGTGATCTATCCTAGTTCCATTTCTCTCTCAGAGAGGGTGACAAACCCATTACACTGGGGTAGATCTTGGGACAGTTACCAAAGACAACCTCACCCTGTCTCTAAATGCTGGGTAGGCCACACTGAACAAACACAGCAAAAACATCATCAAGAATAGAATATCTTTAATGTCCAGGGGAAAATTCAACCCTTCAGAAGCTACTGTGGTAGGGCCATATGAGAAGTGGGTGAAGGGTTGAGAAAAAGCATTTGCTTGTGTTCCTCCCCCAAAATAGGTCCCATTACCAGTAAAACCCAAAAATTAGGAACCTGGGTTGTGGTAGTAATGCACCCATTTACATATATATCAAAAGAGTACTACGGGACCAGAATTTTTCAGCCACTGGTACCAATTTACAAACTTTATAGCAGCCACAACTATTGCAGCCATGGTATCCATCTTTAAGCAGTGATCTGTAAATGGAAAAACCATATACACTGCCAAATGCCAAAAGAAGTTGGACCACATGATGGTTAACGGTGTCTCTATATGCAATACACAGGTAATTAGACAAGAGGGTTGTATTAGGGAAGAGGTTCGAAGATATACTGAAGCTTGAAACCACGACACGGTTGAAAGCTTAACAAAAAACAAGATTTATTACCAAGAGGGTGGCCAACAAAACAAACAAACCCAAAAGGGAGGAAGGAGGAGAGAAATAAGCCCCAGTTACCCAGTTGTTGCCCATAAAGTTATCTTACCGACCTAGTGTGCCTATAATTACCCATAGCAGAAGCGGCATCCTTGGAGAGTTAGTAAGTTCACAAAACTGGCAGGTGTCCCCGCTGAAAGGCAATGTTGTCCTTGATGTGAAGTTAACTCCTCTCCAAGAAAGCACTATCTATTTTTATACAATTAACTGAGTGACCACAACCTCCCAGGTGTGGCCAGCACTGCCCAACCAAAGGCCCTCAGTCCCACCTCCCGGTTATGTAAGTGCATCTCTTCTGTGCATGCGTGAGAACTTCGGAAATCCCCTCACGCACGCGCAGTATGTTTTGGGGGTCTTTCTTAATTGAGTCTGGGGGCCAACCTTCCTCCCCTCCTCATCAAAATCTCCTTCAAATGCCCTTGATGAGCCATTAACCAATCACAGAAGACCAATTAAAACAGTTTATACAGAAGTTCTCCCTCCAAGGACAACTTTCCTGTTTATCAGTGCTTGTTTTCCCATAACTTGGCAGGGAAAGAGCAAAGCTTTCACAGGTGGCAGGGTCAAACACAGACCAAAAGTATCAGCATAAATTCACCCTGGTACAAGGGTTTATTCCTTTTCCACCTTTCCTCTACTCAAGCCCCACATTGGGAGCCAATAAATGTCTAAGTTTAACAAGATTACAACTTTGAAATTAAGAGGATGCAAGTGAAAGTGTGGAAAAGGAAAAAAATAGCTCTTTAATAACAAAATCCGAATAAACAACAATGGTGCAACCAAAACTTGCAAAAGAAACAAAACAAAGTCCTAATTCCCCAGGGGGAAAGAAGCCCATGGCAAACCTGGGGGGGGAGGCTGAGGGCAAAACTGCAAAGCTGTCCCCAGCAGCTCAACAGCTGCTCGCAGCCATGTGAGTGGCCGGTGGCTTCGCAGAAAGAGTCCTTCTTCCCACAGGCGCAGTCTCAAGTCAGGCAGCTCTGATAATGCAGCCCCCACTCCCCAAGGGCAGAATACCTCACTCCGAGATGCGTCAGTCTCTCTCAGTCGCTCTCCATGCGGTATCTGGCAGCAAAAATAAGAAAACTTCCCTTCAGGGAAAAAAAAAGAGGTACAGAAAAACCCAAAAGCAGTTCCTGCTCTGTCCATTGGTGGAAAGAAACCAATCCTCCGGACAAAGGGATTCTGAGGCGTGGCCCTGGCCCGCCCTTTATAGGGAACCACCCCTCCACCCCCGCTCCCATGCTGCCGCTCTGCTCCATCTCCCCTCCTGACTCCCCCCATACCGAAAGAAACAGATGGGGGGGAGGAGGCAACACTGGGGAAAAAATTCAAACATCTCTTTTCAAACCTATGACAGATATAGAGCAGTTTCTTTAATTGAAGGCCTTCAATCACGGGAGTACAGTACAGTGCACGCATGTGTCCAGGGGTTTCACAATTTATGGTATTGTCCATCCAATCCCAGAATTATCCACCCCTACCATGCCCCTCTGGAAATTGAGTCAGGGGGCCCTAAGACCAATTCTTCCTCATCTTCCTCTTCTTCACAGTACGTACAGTCCTTGGAGCCCCTCCAAGGTTCCAGGTTTGAAAGTTGCTTGTTGCCAAATTTCAGTCAAATCCATAGTGCAAATCCAGCACTTTTATGAAAAATATTGGATAAATTTTTACTAAAACCAAATGTAAATTTTGGTTCTATACCCAATCCATAGTTACCGGTGGTATTAAACAATACATACAGAAAAACAGTTTAAACATCATTTTTAACAGTCCCTGTAACAGTCTCTGTTGTTCCACTTGTCTCAGGAACAGAGGCATTCTTTCCTCTGGGTAGCATATCCAGGGTCCTTTGCCAGCAACTCTGACCATGATAAGAGTGATTAGCAGAACTTGAAACAGTTCTTTCTACTTGGCTTGCAGGGGTTCAGTCCCATCACTTAACATAGGTTCAGTTTCTGGGCTGGAACAGATGAACAGGAGTGTCCAGTCCCATGGGTCTAGATGACATGATGAATCTCTGCAGTTCCTGCAAAGCAAAGCCTAAACCACTGTAGCAGGGAGAATGCTGAAACTGAAACCAGTACACTGTTGAAAGCTCAACAAACCAATATTTATTACAAAGAAGTAGCCAACAGAACGAGAAACCGAGAGACAGGAAAGAGAAGGGAAACAAACCCCCAAGACAACCCCCCACTCACTCAGGTGTTACTTATGAGGTTGTCTTACCGACCCCAGAATGCTTAGAATTCCCCATAGCAGAAGCTGCATCCCTGGAGCATTGGCAGGCTCACAAGATAGCAGGCGTCCCTGCAAAAGGCAACGTTGTCCTCCATGTGAAGCTTGAGTTCACTCCCAGCAAGAGCTATCTGCTTTTTATACAATTAACCTATCACATGTACCTTGGCAGGTGTAACCAGCACCACCCAGCTAGAGGCCTTCGGTCCCTCACCCATTATGTAAGTGGTGCCCCTTCCGCACATGCGTGTGTACATTGGAATTTCCCTGCGCCTGTGTGCTACACCTCGGAGGGTCTTTTCTAAATGAGTCTGGAGGCTTACTTCATCCTCCTCCTCTTCACTTTCTCCTTCAAATGCCCTTGGAGAACTGTCAGCCAATTGCCAGTCACCAATTAATTTCAGTTTATACAAGATGCTTCCTTCAAGAACAAAGTTCTTGTTTATCAGCTTGTTTTCTCATAACTTGGCAGAAAAAGAACAGACTCTCACAGGTGGCTGGGCCAACACACAGACAAAAATTAGCAGCATCTAATTAAGCACAAATACAACTATTAAACAATTTTGCAAATCAACCTACCTTTATGTGAATATAGGGATCGTGTTGTTTCTCTGCCTTGGTTGTATGCCAGTCTTCAGCAAGGCCATAGGCAAGGCCTGAACCCACATCATAGATGTTTCTTGACAAACCCTGTTTATCTGTGTTTTGTGAGTTAATGAAGTGTGACTCTCCGCCTGATGATAATTTCAAAGGAACCCCAAATCTTGGAATTCCTGCATCTTGACTGTGTGAGAGGAATTGAGCTTTTATAACATAAAGTGATTGGCTACCAGTCGCAGATCTATGGGCCAGTTAGGAGACTACCAAAAGCAGGCTGCGTCTGGAGTTTGATGCAACACCAAACAGCACCTTGGCAGTGCCAGTAGCTCATCACAGAGAGCTTACATTCTCCGAACAGATTTCAGGCCTTATTGGGGGCAGACCATCCTGCCACAGTCTGCCCCAGACTGCAGTCAATCATCTTTACCTCATGGAGTGGTAGTGCAGGTACCTCTTGCCTTCATGTATAAAAGCATCCTCATATATTGGGTTAGGTGCACTCATTAATATGTGCCTATATGTGTATATGAACACCAACAAAACAGCTGTATCACAATAAAGCTAGGAACAATCTAAACAAATCATCTAAACAATCTAAACATATTATCCCACCAGTGATTGTTACCATTTTGTCTCAAAGATTGCAGGCAAGATGTGAGCCAGGTCTCAGGGTCCCATGGGAGGATCCACAGAACCAGTCTCTCAGTTTGCAGTTCTGCAGCCACCTTCTTACCCCCCTTTGCCTCCTAACACAGGGCTCTTCTTCTGTACTTCTCACACTCCTAGATGACACCGGATGACAAGGCATTTTAGAGGCATAAGGTAGATAAATTTGATCTCACTATCACACGAAATCCTGTGTGGATTTCTGTCACTGCGCATGAGACGGACACAGCAAGCTGGATGCTGAATCAGTTTAATAGATAAAGAAATGATGCTTATATGTTCTCAATACACTTTGATCCCATACACTGACAGTCCATCTGGATATCCTAAAATATTGTTTTGTCTCCGGTCGTCTATGTCATTCCTGTTTATCTGCACAAACAGCATTCCATCCTCTGGGTCAGAACACGGTCAAAAACATCTTGTCCAAGTTTTCCAGCATGTTTGTATCACGTATTTAGGTTAGCCGATGTATACAATTCCCCCTTTCTGTTTTTAACAATAAGTTCATCATAACTTGGTTATGAGTTCGCCGCATACCTTTAACAACTTGAATCACAAAAGTAATTACAATCATGCAGATAATAAACATCAAAATTGCAATTCCAATAAAGGTCCAAGTTCTCAAATTCAATCCAATAAACCAGTTTTTTGGGTTTATCCATGATACATCATCCTTAGGAGTTTGTAAAACTGACTGAGTCTGTAGCGTAATTGATCCTTTAATTGGAAGTTTCTACATGTCCCCCTAAGGATGTGTCAAAAGCACCCTGAACATGTTGCTTGACTAGGTCCCAATTGTGTACACTTTCGTTCCAGGGCAATGATGTAATACACAAACCTTGCTTTTGAAACTCCCAGTCACATTGTAAACTAATGTGAGTGTGCAAAGCATCCTGTCTCCCAATCACATTACTGCTGCCTCTAAGGCTTCTAGTCTTACCATAATTTCTTCATCTATTGTTTCTTGTGTTCCAAATTCCTTTGTAACATTCATGAGAGCCTCACTAACTGTTTTTGCAGTTTGTATGGATGTGGTTAAGAAAGCAACAGCTACAGACGCAGTCACTAGTATAATTATTGCAGAAATCAGTGCAAACAGAAACCAGCTGAAAAAAACGTTTAGACCTTTTTTTTTTTGTTTCTTCCTCTAAGATTTGAACTGTCTGTTCCAGACCCCCTTCTTCTTCTCATTTACGTGTCAAATTCACAGGAATCCATACATCAGCCCTCCTTTTAAAAGGCAATAAAACCATGTGAGGAGTAACGTCCTGAGGCTGAACACGTTTTAAAAACTGTTTGCACAGAAGTTATCTGAAACAAAGAATCATTTTGTATGAGTAACATTTTCCAGTAAACCAAATATATATGGATGTGAGGTACAAACAATAGAATGATTATGATTATTAGGATAAAACACTAAAGACTGATTATTATGTTTGATCCATTGATTAGTACGATTCACAAAAGGAAGACCTAAGCGCCAAAGGTTATATTTAACTGTAGATTAATTGAAAGAATCATTTAACAATAACTGAAGCACTGGACCTGAAGAACCCCCATTCCTCCATGTGAAGTTACTAATATATGTTCCATTAGGTCCCCAATCAATAACCCGTCCATATGACATGTTAAACAAAAGAGGTTGCTTGCCTAGACAAAGTTTCCATTGGAATTGCTGTAAAGATGTATATTTTGGGGGAAAACAGTTTGGAAGAGGGGGATGTCCAGTAATATTTACATAATCTCCTATTACCCCAGGCAAATCTATCTGAGTATAATTTGTCCTATCTCTAGAAATTTGATGTCCGACTATGTGCGGGTATGCTGTAAAAGACAGGCAGTGATTTGATTGATTTTTTGTTACACAAATAGGTGGCATGTCAGTATAAAAAGTTGTATTAGACATTGTCAGATTCTCATGCAGATCCTTCCATGTGGACTCAATCCAAAATCCTCCAACCCATCTAGTGTCAGAATTGCTCAGGGGCATTTCTGCATCCCACCATGTAAGAGGTCGAAACAGCAGTGGGTCAAGTACATGCAACCAATAAACATCCATCTGTACCATTGGTAATTGTACCAAGAGTATGGTGACGATGATTTCCATAACTGTTCCATCTGCCTCTTTAGCCATCCTTGTGGACATTCACTGGGCGAATTCTTTTTGCAGGTAACCAATACGGTCCTGTTGAAAGAGAAACACAACCGTAACCCCATGTTAACAAAGGTACTGGTCCGATCCACTGATCAGATTGAAGATCCTTATACATAACATATAGTTTTTGTGTCTGTGGTTCCAATGAGAATCGTCGTTCATGAGGTGTAAGAGAATCAAAAACTGAGACATTCAAAAAATTCAAAACATCCTGTGCTTTTAGCAGTCTTTCCTGTGAGGACATCACAGCTCCCCCTTTCTGTTTTTCTAGCATGCGTTTCAGGCTGCCATGGGCTCATTCAACAATGGCTTGCCCTGTAGGTGAGTGTGGAATACCTGTAACATGTTTGATACCCCAGTCATTAAAAAATCTATGGAGTGCTCCCAAGGTATATGCAGGTCCATTGTCAGTTTTGACCGTATTTGGCAATCCCAAAACCACGATAGCTCAAAGAAGGTGAAGGCGCACATCTTTGGCCTTTTCACCTGCATGTGCAGTTGCAACTAGAAAAGAGGAAAACGTATCAACAGTAACATGAACATATTTTAGTTTACCAAATTCAGGGATATGAGTTACATCTGTTTGCCATATTTCATTCACGCGGAACCCTCAAGGATTTGCTCCAGTCTGAGAAGGCGAAGGTGTTATCTTTTGGCAGTCTGGGCACATATTTACAATTCCATGAGCCTGCGAAGTAGTGATCTGAAGTCTTCTGAAGCGCCTTAGCATTTTGATGATAAAAACTATGCAAAAGCTGAGCTTGTTCAAGAATGTGAGGAATTCGTGCTGCAGCTGCTGTAAGTTCAACTGCAAGTCGATTTCCTTCGACAATAGTTCCCAGTAAAGTAGTGTGTGATCTAATGTGAAAAACATAAAACCTGCACTTCCTTTGAGAGATTAAGAGAAACAAAGCTTTAAGAAGGTCAAATAATATTCTGTTGTGTACTTTTACAAAGCTAAATTCTAAACGTTGTAAAATACCACATACATAAAAAGAATCTGAAACAATATTTACAGCCTCATTGTCAAAGAGTCGAAACACCTCAAGTGCTGCTCTGAGTTCTACCATTTGTGTAGAACCCTCTTGTTTTACAATGTGTGAATTCCAATCATCATCACTTTCTCTCTTCCACACAACTACTGCTTTATGTGATTTACATGAACCATCAATAAAGACAGTAACAGCATCGGTAATGGGTGAATCAGAACAGATAGGAGAATCTGATAATTGTAAATTAGAAAGAGATTGTAACAATTTATGTGAAGGTAAAGAATAATTTGCCCTAAAAAATCCGTGAATGCAATCTGAATTGGCATTGACGCTTGCAATAAAAACTCCAAATATTGTTTTGGAACAGGAATGTAGATAACATTTACATCTCTGCCTACCAACTCACATGTTCTGATTCTGCTTTTCATCATCAGTTCTGCCCACATCTCGACTCGTGACCAGACTGTTTTCAGAGAAGTGTCTGCTAAAAATGACCATTCAATGCAGATGAGTTCATTTCCTTTCAATTGGCCTATTAAAGCAAAAGACTGAAATTAAGCATTAATATCCTAGTTAGAGCAGCTGGGACCAGTTCATCACTGTGTGGGTGTAACCCAAACTGTGTATTCTTCACCCTCTATGTCATTTCCCAGGAACTGTTAACAATAGACCATTTGCAGCAGATGCCCAGAGCACACCTGACCCCTCAGGCTATAAGCTGGGTGTTAAGAAGCCTGGGAGATAGGAGGATGTTCCTATCCTCACACCAATGACTCAGGTGTGATAACTCCCCTCCGGGGAGTCATTAGCACCTCCACACCCAACCTGACGGGTCATGTCTGCTAATGGGCCATCAAGGATTGCAAAAATATCTCATGACTCACAGTCACCCACTGTGGAACTCCCTGCCCTGGGGGAGGTACCAGGCATTCCCACTCGAACCTGAGTGTATATAATCTTGGGGTCATTGGATCCAGAGGAGGACCAGAACCTCTACCGGACTGCAACCACCACTCTCGACCGGACTGCGACCAGCACTCTCACCAACAGGTTTTCCTTTCCTTTTACTTTGGACTCAGGGGGACCACGTGGGGCTCAGCATGGGGGCCAACGAACACCATTCTGTTCGTGCCCCAGGGTGCTGGGTTATACATCTGGGTTTTGTAGGTTAAAACCAATTGTTTGTCTATATAATTGTATTTATTGTATTATTTTTATTAAATTGTACCTCTGACTTATAATCTCTTTTGAGTTGGGTTCATTTCTCCTGCCGGTTTACCTTTAAACCAGCACAATTAATTAAAAAACAACATAGCTGCAAAATAGGAACAAACCGTCCAGCAAATGTATTGTGAATTTTTTCTAATACCAATTGTAAACATTTCCTGCCTTCAGGTGTCATTTCTCATGGAGAATTTGAATCTGCATCGCCTTTTAATAGTGAAAACAGAGGAGACAAATCTTCCATAGTTATTCCCAACATAGGCCTGACCCAATTGATTGTGCCTAAAAGTTTTTGCAAATCATTTAAAGTTGAAGCAGTAAACTGAATGTTTAATTTTTGAGGTCTAACCATGCGTTCCAGAAAACCCACCCCAAATATTTCCAAGGGGGTTCCATTTGAATTTTTTCTGGAGCCAATTTTAACCCACACTTTTCCAATTTGAATTAAAAATGTGCAAAAACCAGCTGTGTATCTGATTCAGTTTGTGTTGCTATTAAGATATGTGGCAGTTTGAGCCACGTTAGAAATCTAAAATCCAATTTTCAGGCTTCTCCACCCCCTCCCACAATATATGCCAACACCGAAGAGAAACTTTCAGGCCAGAGGCTTCTATAGGGGAAGGGGGGGAAATATATATACATTTATTTACACAAATAAATACTATACAAACTAAAGACAACTATATATATTACAGCTCTATCAATCAGTCCTTTCAAGCCCCTCCTTTAAGTTTAGTCCAGGAAAGAGCCTTTTCAAGGCTGGAAAGTAACCAGTCCCTCTGTGGGAGTGTTCTGGGCCTGAACGCTCCCCCCTCACCAAGTTCCAGTTGTTTGTTGTAGTCTCTCCTCCTCATGAAGTCCAGGAAGATAGCTCTGAGTCCTTGCTCTCCTGCTGCTGTGTGATCTCTCTCTCTCTCTCATACCTTGATTCGTAGGCTGCTGCAGTGTGGTTTTGCTTATCAAGTGTCCACGTCCTGGCATGTGGATTTCTCCTCGGGTTTTCGGTTGTCCTGCGTGGCAGAGACATCCTCCGGGCCCCCTTTCTCTCTCTCTCTGGGGGGGGGGGGGGGGGGTCTGTCTCCAATTTCGCTTGGGACTCTCCTCCCGAGCGCTGGGCCTACCTCCACGGCCCGTCCACTTGGCTCAGCTTCAATGCTAAGCCTCTCCTCCACTTTCCAGCGGAGGGAAAGGAAAAGCCCCCCTCCACAGCTTAGCTGTAGAAAAGGAGGGGGGGAGAAGGCTTGGCTACAAAAGCCTGCCTCTCTCCTCTTACCTCAGGTCAGGTTCAGGTGCTGTGAGTCTCTTCCCTCACTGCACACACTCAAAATGCTGCCTCTAACTCTGCTCTGGGCTAGGCAGAGCTGGGGGGGCCGCAGGGCTCCCCTCTCCCCCCCAGAGGGGAGAGAGAGGGAGCCCAGCCACCCCCTGGCCTTCCACACCTACACGCAGCAGACACCAACAGCAGAACTCTTGCCAACCACTTCCGGTGCTGTGTATATATGATCTTCGAGCAGAAGCGAACAACATGAGTGGTGATTGGCTCTTCAGGGAACACTGCCCTGGCACCCAATCACCTCTGAGTCCCCCTCTTCTCGAGGGGGGGGCCAATCTCAAACCATGACAGATATCACCCATATAGTGATATATGATCTGTCATGGTTTGAGACCCCCAATAATCCAATTTACAACTTCCAAGCCCCCTCCCCCCAATTTGTTTCAGTGTGAGAGGGTTTCCAGACATAACACATCTACTAGCATTGGGAAATTATATCAAAATTTATTACTAACACAATAAATACTGTAATACATTTATATACAACAATTCTAACTATCTCTCCTATGGTAAAGCAATATATTTACATAGATCAAATGGCTCCTTTCCTTCCAATAAAAGTTCAGAAGGAAAGGAAAAAAGGTCTTTTCCACTTTCAGGGCAGCAGTGTCTCTCCTCTTCAAGGCAGCAGTTGTAGCTGGATTTGTCATAGCTGGAAAATCTCTCTCTCTCTCTCTCTTCATTACAACACAAGGGTTTTTGCTCACCCCTCCTGGCCCTTCGGCTCCAACCGAAGGTCTCATCTATGGGCTTCGAGGGAAACAGCTCGTTATCACCATAGTCAACATTCATGGGATACAGGGGTTAAAGCTCAAAGTCTTTAATCCTCCGCTCCGTGAAAGGTTTCCAGCCCCTGGGGACAGATTCTCAGGAGACTCCTCTGGGGATTTCCACCCCTCCTCCCCGGGATCAGAACGTTTAGGGGCTCTCAGTTCAGTTTTTTGCCCCAAGAGTTCTACCAGAGCTCCTTTGCTCTGTCTCAAGCTGCCAACATGGCAGCAGGGGGGGGAAAGGACACTTCCCCCGCATTCCGTCCTGGTCCAGCTCACAGAACGTCTCCAAGTTCTCAGCTCTTCTCTCTCTCGAGCTGCTGCTGCATTTTGGAACTCCCTTCAAATGGAAGTCCATCCCTCTTTACAAAAGAAGGTCTTTAAAGGGGTTTTGGGGAGATTTAATTGAGTCTTACCCCAAAACAGTCTCCGCTGAGTTTTCTCTGATCTGTTGCCAGCTTTCCCTCCTGCAGGACATCTCTGCATCTCTCAGCCTGGCTCTGTGCCATCTTTGCTGCTGGCTTGTTATCTTCTTGGCTTTCAGCCACAGCTCTCCACTCAGTGCTGCTTCTGCCGCTGCTCTGGCATCTTTCTGCTGCCCACTCACAGTGGAGAAAACTCCCCCAGCCTTTGGCCACAGCACCCGGTCCAGGTTTCCGCAGCCCCAGCCAGGGGCTGGGGGGCCTTGACCCCCCAGCGGGGCTCACTGACCCCCACTCGAACACATGGCATCTCAAACCATGGCTGCTTCTCTTCCAACTACACCAACAACCTCCTCCCGGCTGTTGTAATATGCTAATTTCACAGGGGCGAAATGCAGCTCTGATTGGTCCCTCGTCGGAAACTCACCTGGGACCAATCACTTCCAGCCCCCTCGGGGGGGGGCAGCGGCTTAAACCAAGACATGATTGCATCAGGGTACATTGTTCGAGTGGGTTGTATGGCAGAACCGACCACAAATTGACAAATGATACGGCTATTTTTCATGCCCTGCAGTAAAACAGTCCATTCACATCTGTCCATGGGTGCCTGATTATTGACAGCTGGAACAGAAAATGCAAAATGTTTACAATCATCGGGATGTAACAAAATAGTAAAAAAGCAATCCTTTAGGTCAATTACATACAGTGATCAATCCTCAGGAATTACAGAGGGATTTGGAATTCCAGGTTGTAAAGGATCCATATCTTCCATTACATTATTTGCATCTCTTAAATCTTGCAACAATCTCCATTTACCTGATTTTTTCGGTATTACAAAAATAGGTGTATTCCAAGGGCTAGTTGAGGGATGAATGTGACCTGCAGCCAATTGTTCTGCTACTGATTCCTTCGCTTTTTGCAGCCTCTCTCCCTTCAACGGCCACTGATCAATCCACACTGGCTTCTCAGTAAGCCAGGTTAATTTAAGGTGAGGCTGCTTAACTTCAGTGACCATTTTTATAAAAGTGTTGTCAAAGACAATCTCCATTGCTTCAATAAATCCCGACCCCATAGGGTGCAGGAGCTGTCAAGGACAAAGGGATGGATATACCCATTTTGCCCATCTGTTCCAGTCACACGCAACAGTTTTAGGGATTGCATAGGTATCATAGTACCCCCAATCCCTTCCACTCCACTGTAGCTACAGATGCTGCGAGAGGCCATTCTCATGGCCAGTCCTTTTTTGCTATGATAGTAATGTCAACACCGGTGTCAACTAAGCCTTGAAATACTCTGTCATTAATTTTCACTGATAACATAGGTCTCTTATCTGTAACTGATTGTGTCCAAAAGATCTGAGGAGTGTCGGAACTACCAAAACCCCCTGTACCCCTTTGCTGGATATTTGACGGAATTGTTGATAAGAGGTCTGGTATGGGAACCAGTTGAGCAATTTTTTGTCCAGCAGGTATGTTACAGGGAGGTGTTGGTGTCCACATAATGATCTTTACGATCCCTTCGTAATCTTTATAATTTACTCCAGGCAAAACAAAAAGTCCCTGTTTTGTAGTTGATGAGCGTCCTAGCAGCAAGGCATGGGTGCGGAAAGGAAACTGCCCCTTTAAGGTTGTGGGAAACGAGGGTAACAGAGCAATCCTCTATGTTTACAGCGGTTGCTGTAATTACATCCATGCCAGCGCTGCCTGCGGTTGCTTTGGAATAGGATTGAATTCCTCCACAACTGGTAAAGTCATGGCCCTGTTGTTTTTCGGGGTGTCGGACCAGGCACCCCTCCTCCCTTTTCCCGAATATGATAAGGGTTTACCTTCTTTATCAAATTTTCATTGGCATTGACTAGCCCAATGAAATCCTTTCTTACACTTAGGACATAATTTGGTAGGGGGCTTTCCTTCTTTTCCAGATTTGTGTGGACAGTTTCGCAAAATGTGCCCTTCCTTTCCACACCCATAACAAGTAACTGCTACTTTGTTAAGTGTTAAGTGTTGTGCTCGGGTTGTTGCTAACATATCAGCCTTGAAATGTTCAGTACCTATATGAGCACAAGCCTTAATATAATCAGTCAGTGTTGGGGATTTCATGCTGCTCCGGAGGGGCTCTAGGACCCTACGTCAATCCACATTAGCATTTTCAACTGCAAGCTGTTTTAGCAGAGCCTCAGCCACTTCCACAACGTCTACCTGATGCTCTATAGCTCGTTGTAATCTATCAATAAACTGAATAAAAGGTTCTTGAGGTCCCTGTCGTATCACAGAGATAGACCAATCAGCCTTTCTTGTATCTGGTATTTTACGAAACGCCTTAAGTGCTAATTTAGCAACTAATTGTAACAATTCTTTAGTAAAATGAACCTGAACATCTGCAGAAGCAAATTGCCCTTTGCCTAATAGCTGATCAGGATTTATGGCATTTCCCCCTTGCATTAATGCAGTAGCCTGTGCCAAACACAAATCCTTATATTCCACCAACCACACAGTATATTGACTAGCAGTAAGAATAAGTTTGAAAATAACTTTCCAATCATGTGGTACTCCTCAGAGTACGCCTCAGAGATTGCTTCCAACAAATTTTCCATGTATGCTGACTGCAAACCATTATCAGTAACAGTACGCCTCAATTCCTTAATTAAATCATAAGTGATATTTTCATGCCGAGGTGCCTGCCCCTGTGTAACAATTACTGGCATGGCATGTAGCACATCCTTGTCTCTGTTATTGATATCTCACAAGGATATTTGTACTTTAGAACCATAAAGACCCGAAAGACCCACAGGATGACCTCAACCCCCAACCTTGCTGGCATACGGCAGCGGTTGCCCACTGGCTTCCAACCCTCAGCGCGATTTGTTAATTATCTCTTCAGCTGTGGGGGCTGTCGCTGCCAATTCTCATATAGGTGTTAACAGCAGGTACAAGTTGGGCTTCTGCTCAGGATCAACAAAGCCAGGATCAAAGGGATCTGAAGGTGGGTCATCATCATCGAGCTGAAGCAGCTCTGCCTTTTTTGTTTTAATGTCAGGTTTCGACCAACTAGCTCTGTTTTTGACATCGCACAGAACCGTAGCGTAAATATGTTCCATCAGTATCCTGTAATTCGATCAGGTCCGGAGCTGGCTCATTCGACAAACTGTTGCTCCAGGAGTCTGATTTAGCACTCGGTCAAAGAGAATGCAAAGCAGCATATAAAATTCGCCAAGTAATAATGTCATCAGGCGACACATCGTGCTGCTCCTTTTGCGCCTGCTGCAATTTTTGACTGACTTTGTGCCAGTCTCGGATCTCATAGGATGCAGTCTCTGGATACCACGGACAATTATGTCCGATCCATAACAGAAGATGAGTCACTTTCTGGGGATTAATGCGATAGCCTTGCTCTTTAACAATACGCATCAGCATTTCATGATGTAATTGCTGAGATTTTGTAGCGTTATACCCCATGACTACCCCGGCCGCTGTCCCCTCACCTGACATCTTCACAACTTGAAACGAAGGGGACTGGACGCATCTTGAAGTACCTCCCATTCGGCTCACTGGGAGTGCGCTGCACGGAGACCTTTCAAGCAGGTCCCTTCTTCGGATGCCATTTATCACAGCGCATGAGATGGACACAGCAAGCTGGATGCTGAATCAGTTTAATAGATAAAGAAATCATGCTTATATGTTCTCAATACACTTTGATCCTATACATTGACAGATTTATAGTTTTGTTTTCCTACATAACTAAAAATAACTGAAGTCCATCTGGAGACCCTAATCTACTGTTTTGTCTCCAGTCGTCCATGTCGCTCCTACACAGCATTCCATCCTCTGGGTCAGAACACGGTTAAAAACATCTCATCCAAGTTCTCCAGCATGTTCACATCACGCATTTAGGCCAGCCGATGTCCACATAAGAGTGCTGACAAATGTTGATGCAGGGCTTGAGGAGCACCTCAGAGCCTGCTGGGGAGTTAATCATGACCAGGCCAGATCAGGGTGCTTCTACTAGTATCAAGTGAGCTGGCAGGGAAACCCACAAACCTTGATACAGAGTTGTTTGAAGTGAAGGTCTTCAGCTGTACCATCCTGGGCAGCTGCCAGCTCTCTCTCAGGAGGACACTGAGATGCTTCTCGCTTTATCACTGATGTGGATATTCAGTATTGCTCTCTGTAAAATTGCTGCTGCAAATTTAGCACTTGAGTTTGGAGATAGTGGCACAGATGATGCAAAACAAATGTGTTCCACTGGGCTGGCCACTGAGGAACTGGTTGTGTGGTGAACTATGCAGTTCTTTGGGCACTATTGGTATTAGCTAATTAAAACATACTTTCAGAGTTAAGCAGTGAAGGAATTTGGGGCTAACATGCTAGACTGGGGTGAGCTGATATATTCAAAAAATGTTAAGTACACAAGCCAAGCAACAGTAATAGAAAAGCACTGTGATAATATATGCACTAACATTGGAAAAATGAAGGTCAGAAGAAAAAAGTGAATAAAAGCAAAACCCAGATAGCAAACACTAAAACCAGCAATGAAAGCAAGCAGTGGGTCTTGTAGGATTTTAGTGAATTGCCCCAGATAAAGACAAATTATTTGACACAAAGACCTTTGAGACTTTGAACTATGTCAGAGAAATGAACAAGAACAGCGTATCTGGCAGGATGTTGATGGGAAAACATGAAGAACTGAGGACCAAACAGGCACAATCTCCTCCAGAGGACTTCTTTCCTAGCAAGAGCAAGAAAGCTCACCACAACATGGCGAAGGCATTGTTTACACCCACGAGTAAGAGAGCAGGCAAGAAAAAAGTTTGTAGCCAGTGCATGATACACAAACTTTATTTAAAATTGTTCTTTAACAGGTAGAAATCTTGAGAGAAACTTGTATTCAGGGATCCAAAGACAGCTCATCATTAATGGGATGGGATCCATGTGATCAGACAACACTGGACCAAGTGCCACAGAGTTATGAGAAGAAATGATCAGGACAGGGAAAAAAGCACAGGGATGGGATTGAGGCTGTTCCACAGAAAACCAACATAAGCAGCATGACCACATTTTTCAGGAGGGATAAAAGACATTATTCACAACTAAAATGCATGCTTTCCTATTTCCAACTGTACTTTTCTTGCTCCTTTGTAAGCAAGAACCAGCTGGAGGAGGATCACCAGAAACAGTGTAACCTTCCCATAGCATCTGTGTAATACACATACTGAAGAAAAGTTCAAGAAGTGACAGCATAAATTCTTAACATGGAAACCCTGAAAACAAAGCATCTGATTAGATGCACAAGCTTCTTTGCCAAACCTGGAGAAGTGCTGAAACA
This sequence comes from Neopelma chrysocephalum, assembly GCF_003984885.1. Lineage (NCBI taxonomy): Eukaryota > Metazoa > Chordata > Aves > Passeriformes > Pipridae > Neopelma > Neopelma chrysocephalum. The sequence continues at coordinate 179,496 of NW_020925163.1, forward strand.
TCTTTGAAAAGGGTTAGAAGTAATCATCATGCGTTTGAGTCATGGAAATCTTGTAGACATGAAAATTTAATCAATAGATTTAAAGAGGTTGAACTTGCAATATTACAACCTGTAAAAATTGGTAAAAAAACACGGCAGATTGAAAACGCTACCAGATTATAACCATGTTATTGTTCTGGCCGTGAGGACGGGGTGCCTTTCGCGGGTGAGAGCAGAGGCCGCGGAGGGGAGGGTGAGCAAGGGCACAACCGGGGTTTGGCGCCAACCCCGCGGCCAGTCGGACGTCAGGGACCGGGGGGAAGAAGGGGCGGGCCGGACCTGGCCCATCGATGGGGGCGGCTGCTCTGCTCTCGGCTCCTCTACCCTGCCTCTCGGCTCTGGATTAGCGAAACTGGCGACGTGGGACATCCGCCGGCTCGGCCCCTGCGCCCTGCCTCGCCCGCTGGGGTGAAGCCGGGACTGGGAGCCGGCCGCGCTGCAGCTCAGGGGAGCTCGGGGAGCTAGCCGCTGTAGCGTCCCCGCCGGCCGGACGCGGAGGCAGAAGCTATCCGCGGCGCTCTCCTGCCACAGCCCCGCCGGCGCGGTGCAGTGAGGGGCGGCGGCGGGTAGCCCCCGGAGGGCGGTTGGGCGGCGGGGCCATGGCGCGGCGGGCCCGGGCTTTGTACGACTTCAGATCGGAGAACCCCGGGGAAATCTCGCTGCGGGAGCACGAGGTGCTGAGCCTCTGCAGCGAGCAGGACATCGAGGGTTGGCTGGAGGGCATCAACAGCCGCGGCGACCGTGGCCTCTTCCCGGCTTCCTACGTGCAGGTGATCCGTGCCGCGCAGCCGCCGCCTCCGCCCGCTACGCCAACCTCCCCGCCGGCACCATCGAGCCGCTTCCGTCCCTCGCCGCCTTCAAGCCGGCGGCACTGGAGGCCCCGCCGGCGGCGGCGCCCGAGCCCTTCCCGCCGTCCCCCGCCGCCGGGTACCCCTTCCCGCCGGGTCCCTACGGCGGCTCCTACCAGCCCAGCCAGGGCAGCGATGATGACTGGGACGACGACTGGGACGAAAGCTCCACGGTAGCTGATGAGCCAGGTGCCCTAAGCAGCTCCTACCCCGTCTACGAGGCAACGGGCAGACGGGTCTCTGTCCACTACCGCCTATCCATGCAGTCTGAGCTGTCCCTGAGCTCCCGCAGTGGCCACTTGGTAGGCCACCTGCACCTGCCCAGCAGTGGCACCAAGAGCTCGGCCACGGTGAGCCGCAACCTCAACCGCTTCTCAACCTTCGTCAAGTCCGGTGGCGAGGCCTTCGTGCTGGGCGAGGTATCAGGCTTTGTGAAGGATGGGGACAAGCTGTGCGTGGTGCTGGGCCCCCGGGGCCCCAAGTGGCAGGAGAACCCCTACCCCTTCCAGTGTTCCATTGAGGACCCCACCAAGCAGACTAAATTCAAGGGCATGAAGAGTTATATTGCCTACAAGCTGGTGTCCAGCCACACCGAACAGCAGGTGCACCGCCGCTACAAGCACTTTGACTGGCTCTATGGGCGCCTGGCTGAGAAGTTCCCCGTCATCTCCGTGCCCCACTTGCCAGAGAAGCAAGCCACAGGCCGCTTTGAGGAGGACTTCATCTCTAAACGTCGCAGAGGCTTGGCCTGGTGGATGGACCACATGTGCAGCCACCCTGTGCTGGCTCAGTGTGATGCCTTCCAGCACTTCCTCACCTGTCCCAGCACAGATGAGAAGACCTGGAAAAAAGGCAAGCGCAAAGCTGAGAAGGATGAGATGGTGGGTGCCAACTTTTTCCTGACCATCAGTGTCCCTACTGGCTCTGGGGCTGGCCTAGACTTGCACGAGGTAGAAAGCCAGGTGGATGGCTTCAAAGCCTTCACAAAGAAGATGGATGAAAGCGCCCTGCAGCTTAATCACACGGCCAACGAATTTGCCCACAAACAAATTACTGGTTTCAAGAAGGAATACCAGAAGGTGGGGCACTCCTTTAAGTGTCTCAGTCAGGCATTTGAGCTGGACCAGCAGGCCTTTTCGGCTGGCCTCAACCAAGCCATAGCCTTCACTGCAGAAGCCTATGATACCATCGGGGACCTCTTTGCAGATCAGCCCCGGCAGGACCTAGATGCTGTGATAGATTTGTTAGTGCTGTATCAGGGGCATTTGGCCAACTTTCCAGATATCATCCACGTCCAGAAAGGTAACACCCTTACATGTTTTCTGAAATGATGAAATTTTATGTATCAGTGGTATGCACACAGATATAGAGACAAAGGGCTAAATTTGCTCTGCATCTGGCTTGCTGGCCTTGAGTTAAATCTTTCAATGTTTCCTCAGGTAAGTTGTTGCTAAAAATACAAAAAACCACATCAGTGGCAGTTTCCATTCTGTGTCAAAGGTCTATATGTTGTTGGGAACTTTATTGGTCAGAGGTTACTGTGTTTGGCTGTGTATCTCTGAAAGAAACCACACCTGTGTACACTGCTGATACATTAAAGATGAATGGGCTTGTTCACAAAGCCTGAAGATAAAGTGGTATGAAAACATCTATTATTCTGTGATGTATGTTAGTTATCTTAAATCTCTGATCTAGTAGACAATAAGTATGAAGTAAATTGAAGATGGAGATACTCTGATTGACTACCTTGTTTGAGGTGCACATGGTGGTGTGTGTGTTTTGCAATGTCGGACATTCAGATGAGATGTTTAAAGCTGCTGGGGTTCGTCAGTTCGACCATACATTAAACTCTCTTGGTACCTTTGTAAGGATGATGATCTGCCATGATGTTCTTAGTTGGAGTTCATTATTCTTTGCCCTTATTATCATAAAAAGATGTTGCTCACCTGTTATCCTTTCATCATCTTTCTAGCTGAAACATGCTTCTGAGGTTCAGGGTGCTGTTTGTATGATGCTTTGTGATCCATTGGAGAGAAAGAAACTCCAAAAATGAAAGAATCATCTGCTATATCATAGAATCAGAGAATCATAGAATCAGCTGGGTTGGAAAGGACCTCCGAGATCATCAAGTCCAACCCTTGATCCACTACCGCCATGGTTACCAGACCATGGCACTAAGTGCCACATCCAGTCTCATCTTAA
>NW_020925163.1:182594-205636 GCF_003984885.1 Neopelma chrysocephalum
AGCCTCCTCTTCTCCAGGCTAAACAACCCCAGCTCCCTCAGCCTCTCTTCATAGGACTTGTGTTTGAGTCCCTTCACCAGCCTCTTTGCTCTTCTCTGGACCTGCTCCAGCACCTCAATATCCTTGGCATCTACCTTCCTTGGTGGACAGTGTCACCATGTTCCCCTTCCTGCAGGATGTTTGTGGAGGGGGGCTGCAGTGCCTTCACATCACTCCCCTTTCTGTTGCATCCTCCTTTGTGGGGCATTGTGACCATGTTTCATCTGGGAAGCAGCAGCTGGGTCTCCTCTGTAATTCTTATTCTCCTTTAACTTTTAACCTTTACTCCACAAGCACATTGGCTTTTTTATGTGTACTTTGGCAAGGTTCTTTGATTGACCTAAAATAAGCTAAAATTTTCCCTCTATTAAGTTATTTTAAGGTTAATTGTTTTGCTAATAATTCAACACTTCATTTAAGGCACTTCAGAAAAGCAAGCAAGTTTGTGCTTAAACATATGTATAAGCTCTTGTCATACACTGCTGACCTTCAGTTGTATTCTGCCTAGGTTTTAAAGGAAATTCCTGTATAGGACCAGTATGAATCTACATGCATTAAGAGAGCAGTATTAATGGTTTGCCCTTGGATTCCTTTCAGTAATTATAAATATTTTATTTATTTTTTAATGACAAAAAAATGCGTAATGCATTTAGTGGTTAATGGTTTAGTGTTTGATAATGAATGTTTTTTATTGAGGTAAAATAATTTGAAGATTATCCATGCTCCAGAATTTAGTTATGTTTTCAGCTGCTGATGCTGTAAATTTCAGTATTTTTCTTCCATTTTGGTCATTCTAGAAATACCATCTAAAGCTGTTTCTCACATCAAAACTGAAGAGTTGTCATGTTTATTTAACCAGCTCCATCTGGGTTCCAGTAAGTCCCAAATTTCAGTTTTCCACAGCCTTGCATGGATTTGTGCTATACCAACAGAACACAGAGAAAAATTTTGCTAAACTTGGTTTTGTTTGTTGAAAGAAGTGTCCTTTTTGCAGAAGAGGGGATTAAATATTTTTCAAATTGTGCCCTACTTCACAGATTCCTCACTCCTTGAAGGAGAAAATACAGATCATCTGGCATGGTCCTGCTGCTTGCACTACTGCGTGTGGAAAAGATTTTTCAGTGTTGTTTTTTTGGGCCAGGCTGGAGATGATGAGGTCAATCAGCTGTAGCAGCTGGTGCCAAGGTTTTAAGCCACCATGCTGGGGGGCCATGGGGACTGGGAAAGTGTGGAGCCAGGCTCTACCACCACCTCGCAGCCCCTGGGGACAGTCACTGCTTGTTGTTGTTGTGGCGGTCAATAATAAAAAATACACAGACAGTCTAATTCCAAGCAATAAGACAGGAGAGGGATAGAACAGGACAGGATCTTTATTGCAACCGATCCCTGACATTTATACTCCTCAGTGTAACATACATGTTGCCTTATAATTGGTGTTCCTTTATAAACATACCTTAGGATTGGCTGCCCTGTAGCAAACTCACCATGACTCAGCATTTGTAGTCACTCAACCCTGACAACTGCTCTTGACCTCCAGGCTGCTATTTGGCACACTAGGTTCAGAGTATGGCCTCTGCCACTCAAATACCAACATCCTCGGCCATGCAGTCTTCAGTGTACACTTAACCTTGTTAATAATTTCCCTGCCACAGTTTGAAAAAGAAAAGGAAAATCTTGGTCTTTCTGCAAGTGCGTCACACCAGAGGGGGATTTCTTATGTTCGCAAATGAGAGCTCACACCAGTGCTGCGGACAGGGGATGCCACGAAGAGTCCAGTCTAAATGCAAATTAAGGAAAAAAATATTATTTAAAGAATAGAGAAATAATGATAACAGAGAAAATATTTTCTGCATATTTGCTATTTAAAACACCCCCCAGCCAAGTTAAGAAGTTATTGTTAGAAGTTGTACAGAAAAAAATCACACAGACTTCTCTGAATTTAGAAATCCCAGATTTTATTTATAATGCAAGGCACAACCCCCATTACATTTCAAAAATCCAAAACGCTCTTTTTCCCTAAGTCTGCCAAATCATATGGTATTTTAACTTGCCTATATGTCATGGTTTAACTCCAACCAGCAACTAAGCACCATGCAGCCGCTCGCTCACTCCCCCACCAGCAGGATCGGGGAGAAAATTAGAAGAGTAAAAGCTAGAAAACTCGTGGGTTGAGATAAAGACAGTTTAATAGGGAAAGCAAAAGCTGCACACACAAGCAAAGCAAACCAAGGAATTAATTCACTGCTTCCCATGTGCTGGCTCATGAACTGTTTCCCAAGGGCAGACAGGTGTTCAGCCATCTCCAGGAGAGCAGGGCCCCATCACGCATAGCGGTTACTTGGAAAGACAAGCACCATTACTTCAAACATCCCCCCCTTCCTCCTTCTTCCCCTGTATTGGGTCTGGCTGAGCTGGAGTTCATTTCCCCATAGCAGCCCTCACAGTGCTGTGCTTTGCATTGGTAGCTAGAAACATGTTTATAACACACCAGTGTTTTGGCTACTGCTGAGCAGTGCTGGCACAGCATCAGCACTGTCTCTCAACATTCCTCCCCCTCCAGTCGAGGGCAAGATCCTGGGAGGGGACACAACCAGGCCAGCTGACCCAAACTAATCAAAGGGATATTCCACACCATATGACATCAGCTCAGATATAAAAGCTAAGGGAAGGAGGAGGAAGGGGGGGCATTCATTATTTACAGTGTCTGCCTGCTGAGCAACTGCTACGCGTGCTGAAGCCCTGCTTACTGGTAAGTGACTGGACATCTCTTGCTAATGGGAAGTAGAGAATAAACCTTGTTCTTTTCCTCTTCAGTTGTGCACATGCAAGCTTTCACTTTTGCTTTAGTAAACTGCCTTATCTCAACCTATGAGTCATTTTCCATCTTATTCTCTTTCCCCTGTCCAACTGGGAAAGGGGAGTGATAGAGCGGCTTGGTGGGCACCTGGTGTCCAGCCAAGGTCAACCCACCACATCCCCCCAGCTTTATATACTGAGCATGATGTCATATGGACTGGAATATCCCTTTGGTCAGTTTGGATCACCTGTCCCGGCTGTGTCTCCTCCCAACCTCCCATGCAACCCCAGCCCCCTTGCCAGTGTGGCAGTATGAAAAGCAGAAAAGGCCTTGACTCTGTGCAAGCCCTGCTCAGCAATAACAAAAGCATCTCAGTATTATCATCACTGTGTTCAGCACAAATCCAAAGCACAGCCCCATACCAGTCACTGGGAAGAAAATCAACTTTCCCTCAGCCAAAACCAGCACACTTTAGTAAGAGCATACCTTGACCCTTCATTCTGTCTGACTGCCTGGTGAGAGGTTGAAGATGGGCAGGGCATTAGCCACAGCAGGCAAGGCAACAAGAGAAGTGGGAACAATATGCAGTGAGCAGCAGCTGTACTGCCCAGTTCCCTCCCAAATCACTGCCCATAGAGCAAACTCAGCCCCTGCTGTGCACAAAGTCATGTTCCAAATCTGAATTGCATATGTCAGGGCACTGGGGGAAGACTTATTCAAAATGCCTTGTTAAACAGACATATGAAGGAAAGGAAGATAACATCACTGCTGATGAACTGCATTTTTACTGTTTTATGGTGTTTGCTACATGTGTGGATTCCAGTTGACAAGAAGACAAACCTGATTCCCCAGGAGATAGCGTGGAGGTTTTCCTCCTGAAAGATATAGGCAGAGAACTTTCTCTGTTAGTTTGCTGGCTAGTGTCACTGTAGGGACCGTAGGAAAACATTTCTTGAAGGCAATGTATAGGGAGTCCTGTCTGTGAACTGTAGTCATTTGTATGGTGTATTGATTTTGCGTGGCCAGGTTTTGGTAGCAGGGGGAGCTACAGGGGGGGCTTCTCTGAGAAGCTGACAGAAGCTTCCCCAATGTATGGCAGAACCAGTGCCAGCCAGTTCCAGGATGGACCCGCTGCTGGCCAAGGCCAAGACAATCAGTGATGGTGGTAGCATCTCTGCGATAACATATTTAAGAAGGGGGGAAAGAAAAAATTGTGGTGGGAACCTGCAGCAAGAGAGAGGAGTGAATATGTGAGAGAAACAACCCTGCAGAAACCAAGGTCAGGGAAGGAGGAGGAGCTGCAGGCACCAGAGCAGAGATTCCCCTGCAGCCCATGGTACAGCCCATGGTGAAGCAGGTTGTCCCCCTGCAGCCCATGGAGGTCCACGGGAGTGCAGAGATCCCCCTGCAGCCGATAGAGGACCCCATGCTGGAGCAGGTGGATGCATGAAGGAGACTATGATCCCCTGGGAAGCCTGTGCTGGAGCAGTCTCCTAGCAGGACCAGTGAGTGTGTGGAGAGAGGAGCCCACATTGGAGCAGGTTTTCTGGCAGGACTTGTGACCCCATGGGGGACCCACACTCGAGCAACCTTTTCCTGAAGGACTGAACTCTGTGAAAGGTTACATGGAAAGAGCCCATGCTTGAGCAGTTCTTGAAGAACTCCAGCCCATGAGAAGGACCCATGTTGGAGAAGTTTGTGGAGGACTGTCTCCCATTGGAGGGACTCCACGCTGGAGTAGGGGAAAAATGTGAGGAGGAAGGAGCAGCAGAAACAATGGGTGATGAAGTGACTGCAACCCCCATTCCCCATACCCTTGCACTGCTTGGGAGGGAAGGAAGTAGAGAAATTGGGAGCCCAGAAAGAAGGGAGAGGCAGGGGTGTTTTAAGTTTTGGGTTTATTGCTTATTAACCTGCTCTGATTTTGATTGGCAATAAATTCAAATAATTTCCCCAAGTCAAGTCTGTTTTGCCTGTGATGGTAATCAGTGAGTGATCTCCCCTCATCCTTATCTCCACCCAGGAGCCTTTTGTTATAGTTTCTCTCCCCTGTCCAGCTGAGGAGGGGAGTGATAGAACAGCTTTGGTGGGCATCTGGCATCCAGCCAGAGTCAACCCACCACATATGTTAAGAAGTGTAGTATGAAGGGGAAAGTTAAAGACATTACAAATAGTTGAAGGAACAAGTAACTTGTGTGATCATAAAGGTTGTGAAAAATGCCATATCACTAACATTTTGTGAGAAGGCAAAATTGGTCTGACTAGTTTTAGTTATATGAATAAAATATGTATATAATATTTAAGGCAAAGAAGTTGCTCTTATGGGAAACTGAGACATGAACAATAAATGTCTAAGCCTCATCTTGGTGCTATGTGTCACCATATGAGTCTGCTTTGGATGAGTCTGCTTTGGATGAGTCTGGTTTGGGTGATATTTTGGTTTTATAAGATGTATGTGCTTTAATTAGCTATTTGGAGGAGGAAGACTATCAGTTCTTTTGCTCTGTATTCTAGCTCTTACAAGATTGTGTTAGCTCTAGCTGGGTTTCTACAACTTTGAAATAAACTTTTCGATTATCTAGTAATCAATAATTAATTTTGGGACATCTGCAGTTTAAAAGCAGAATGGTGCATTGGCAAGATTTTGTGTATTCAGATCTCCTTTTGATGTTACGCAAAAATTGTGAAATGTAATGTTTCACAAAGTCTGATTTCTGAATGAGGCTATTTTTCTGGTGTTTATGTAGGCTTAAATTGATCTGACTAGTTTTCGAGTGCTTTCATTTCTTTCCACTGCTGGTATATTTATCAGATATTCTCTGAAGGACACCATCTGGTTTTTAAGATTTTGAAATAGGCATCTTTTACTAACTTTTGCAAGCTAGAGCCTTAAAAGAAGTATTTTTTTTACAAGATTCACTGTTCTGTGATTTCTGATCTGAAAAAGCTTTTATTTTATTCCTTTTCATTCATATATATATGCACACATATAAATACATTTAGAATGAGCCTTCTATGAATCCTTGTTGTTATTAAATTGCTTGTTGAAGAACAGTAGTTGAGTCTACATTGTCCTCACAGTTCAACTATTTTGTTTTGTTCTTTACCCAGGAGCCCTTACCAAAGTAAAGGAGAGTAAGCGACATGTGGAAGAGGGGAAGATGGAGCTTCCAAAAGCTGAGGGCATTCAAGAACGCTGTAACATTATTTCTTTTGCAACCCTAGCAGAAATTGATCATTTCCACAAAATTCGTGTGAGGGACTTTAAATCACAGATGCAGCATTTCTTGCAACAGCAAATACTCTTTTTTCAAAAAGTGACACAAAAGCTAGAAGAAGCTCTTCACAAGTATGACAATGTTTAATCTCTGAACTTTGATTTGTGGACTTTTCTCAGTATAAATGTGACTCAACAAGCAGAGCAAACATTGCTGCTGCTGAAAAACTTGCCAGTGGTAGATTGTGGTACAAGGATGGTTTTGTGTTCACCTGGAATCCTCACTTAATCTCTGATTATATAGAAAGGAAACAGTTATAGGGCTATGTAGTAGAAACATTGTAACCAAGTTATACTGTGTATGCCTACACTACCATTGTAACTTTTTTGAAATAATAAGAATACTATTTGCCTTACTGCTTTTTGAAATATGGTATTTTAGTGTGTACTTCGTAGACCTCAAAACCCTTTGGATCTTTAAGGAAGTTGGCTAGCTAAAAGCCTGCTTCAAATGCCTTTTTACTTTCCTAGACTTGGATTTCCTAAATTAAAATGATTCTCTGTTTACAGATTCCTAGTAGAACAGCCACATGATTCTGTGCCTTTAGACTCTATGTTTCCTTTTCTAGTAAGTCACATTTTTATGACTGATTGAATGAATGAAGGGTTGATGCCTATAACAGGAACTGATTATGAAACCTCATATTGACTGGAAAAAAATCAGCTGCCATCCAGTTTGCACAGCAAGTACTGTCTTATGATAAATGTGCCAAAAAGGAGAACTTAAATGTATTCACACTTTCCCTGAAAATGGTAACTATTTGTTACATGTTCTACTGTTGTCCCCAAACAGGTTCTTTCACCCGGTGTGCAAGAAGCCAATCCAGACAGAGTCAAGGTATTTGATTTATTCACAGTTCTGTGCAGAAAGGGGTGTTGGGTGGCAAATCCACAAAGCCAGCAGCATGACTATCAAAACTTTTCATTATTTATACATTTTAGCATACAAAGGCATCAGTGTTCATTTGCTACAAGTTACACAGTTTTCTCATTAATTAGCATTCTACTTCCTATTGGTTAAATTATTCTCTCACTTCTTATGCTAATTAATCTGCATGCTCTGTCTTCTTCTTGAGTTAGTGGGTTTCTTGGGTTGGTGGCTGCGAGTTGGTGGTTGCCATCTCCCCCCGCCACTTAGCACTTTAGACTGATGGCTGGCCTTGTTTGTTCCTTCTTCTGGCTTTATCTTGGTTGTTTCACCAAGTGTCCTTGGTTAGCTGGTTTCAGCATTCCATTACGTCCAGTTTCACTTAATATATTACGTCAAGTTTCTTTTTTCTATTCTTTTTCTATAGCTGCAGTTTCTGAGGCTTATTAAAGCTACAATTACTGAGATGTTAAACATAATTTATCTATTTGGAAGCCCAGCAGTATATCACCAGGATGTTAAGCACATATACAAAAATGCACCACTAAATCCCTTTTCTGAAATGAATATTACAGTGAGGTTGGACTTTTTTAGTATAAAACATTACTGTGAGTGGAAATTTAAAGAGCTAGCCTAATAAAAATGAAATTTATCAAGGGGAGATGAATACAAGCTGTAGGGCTAGAAATTTTTTTATTTTTAAACTGCTCTGCTCATTGCTGATTTAGTTTATCTTCAGACTTGCATCTACATTTCCAATTGTCTGAACTGAGATTCCACTGTGATTCATTAGTTTACTCATTACAAATTTTCCGGAATGTTCAGTAATATAAATGATCTGAAATAAGTTTGGGCTGAACTGACTTGGAAAACAGGTTGCATTTTTATACTTATAATGTTGCCAAAAATTGGCACTTAAAAGAAACCTCTAAGACTCAGTTTGTGAGTTTTAGGAGTCAGTCATTCTTTTATTACAGCACGCTGGATGCACTGGGAATCATTTCGCCTAAGTGCACACCGAGGTACCTTAGCTACAGCTTATATGTTTGCATTACATGATTATTCGTTTTCATTTCTAACAATCCTTTTACATATTCATGACATTTCCCCAGTACTAATTAGCATATATACATATCCTTATAAGGTCTCGGAGGGGCTTCACCAAGGGTCCCTGGTGGTCATTTCTGCCTGGGGCCCCCTAAGTTCTAAGTGACCACCTTATGAACTAATTTAAGACAATGCACTTGGGTGTGTAATACCCCTCCTTTGTTTGCTTGGCTGTTTCGGTTCACCACAGGTTCCTTTCTTTATTGTTTCTTTGCTTTGCTTGGCTGGTTTCTTTAAATCGAGGCTTTGGTGACAGTAATTTTCTATGGTACATTCTGTTGCAAGCACTACTAGTTCTGTTACATCTCAAAACTCTGATATCAATAACACTCAAGAATTAACAGTTATCTTAATTTTTTTATAAATATTTTTGGCAAGCAGGGTGCATCTGACTATGGATCAGAAGATTGTAGGTTCGGTTCCTGCTTGGCTTGCATTCGTTTTCACTGAACCAGCCATGTCAGAGGCCTCCAGCCACACAGACCTGCTGATGCAGCCCTCCAGGTCACAGGTTCCCAGGAATGCCTGATGCCTCTTCGGTAGACTGGGGCCGACAAACAGTTATTTTGCAGAAGGTGTGCCATGGTTGAAGAGCTGTGTCACCAAGTGAAGGAGCTACAGGAAGAAGTGAACAGGCTACGTAGAATTCAAGTGAACAAGCAAGAGATTGACCAGTTATTTACAGAGATGCTACAGTCTCAAAATTCTCAGAAGTCTCGAACCTCCATTGTAGTGGAGAAGCAGGTGGACTCAGAATCCTGCAAGGTAATTATTCAAGGGTCTGCTAGTCATCTGTTAAAGATGAAGGCTGGAAGTAGGTCACTGCACATACCAGGAGGAAGGTTCCTCCTTCTCAGAATTTGACAAGTAGGACTGGTACCTTCTACAACAGGTATGAGGCTCTGGAATTAGAAGGCCAGACAACTGATGAGGTGGGCGAAGGTCCTTCTGGGGCAGTGGGGCCTCCTAAAACAACATCACCTGTACCCCACATCAAGACCTCCTCTGTTAAGAGGAAAGAAGGATAGTTGTAATCAGAGACTCCCTTCTAAGGGGAACAGAGGGCCTGATATGCAGACCAGACCCAACTCACAGGGAAGTCTGCTGTCTCCCAGGGGCTTGGGTAAGGGACATTACTGGAAAACTCTCCAGTCTAGTAAGGACCTCTGATTACTATCTGCTATTGGTTGTTCAGGCTGGCAGTGACAAAATAACAAAGAGAAGTCCGAGGGCAATCAAGAGAGACTTCAGGGCCCTGGAACAATTGGTAGAGGGATCAGGAGCACAAGTAGTAATTTCCTCGATCCTTCCGGTAACAAGGGATTGATATATAGGAATGGACAGATCCATCAGGTCAATGCATGGCTCCGAGGTTGGTGTAATTGGAAAAATTTTGTGTTTGTTGACCATGGGATGATCTACTCAACACCTGGTCTACTGACACCTGACAGGATGCACCTTTCTCAGAGGGGAAAAAGAGTTCTAGCATAGGAACTAGCAGGGCTCATTGACAGAGCTTTAAACTAGCTTGGAAGGGGGAAGGGGACAAAACCAGTCATAATGGGGACAAAACTATTGCCAGTGATGAGCGATGGAATGGTGTGCCAAAACTTGAGGAGAGAAGCACTAATGGGATCCCTCAATCTGCCCCATGAGGTGTTGGCTACAATGGACCACACCTGAAATGTTTCTACACTAATGCCGCAGCATGAGGAACAAACAAGAAGAGCTTGAAGCTTTGGCCCAGTCCCAGAGACTTGACATCATTGGCATAAGTGAAACCTGGTGGGATGAGTCCTGTGACTGGAGTGCCCTGTTGGATGGTTACAGGCTCTTCAGGAGGGACAGGCAGGGCAGAAGAGGCAAAGGGGTGACACTGTATGTAATAGAAGGGTTAGGATGTCTGGAACTCACAGTTGGCAATGGCACAGTTGAGAGCCTCTGGGTAAGAATCAAGGGGCAAACAAATAATGCGGATGTCATCATGGGAGTCTACTATAGACCTTCCAGCCAGGACAATGATGCCAACAAATTATTCTTTGAGGAACTAAGGGACACTTCCAAGTCAACTGCCCTTGTCCTAATGAGGGACTTCAACTTGCCAGAAATTAACTGGGAGCATCACACAGCTGGTACAACCCAGGCCAGAAGATTCCTAAAAAACCTGGATGACAACTTTATGGAACAGGTCCTAAGGAAGCAGACTCGGAAAGATGCTCTCCTTGATCTGGTGCTTGTCAACAGAGTGGATCTCATGAGCAAAGTGGAGATTGGTGGCCATCTTGGCCACAGCGACCATGAAGCAATTGAGTTAAAAATCTCTGTTGACAGGAGGAAAAGTGCCAGCCAAACTTCAACTCTGGACATGAGGAGAGCCGACTTCAGGCTGCTCAGGGAATTAGTAAGTAAGGTCCCCTGGGAAAATGTTTTTGCAGGTGCTGGGGTCCATCAGTGCTGGTCACTTTTTAAACATCACCTCCTAAGGGCACAGGAAGAGGCAATTCCCAAATGTCGGAAGTCAAGCAAGCAAAGCAGAAGGCTGGCTTGGCTGAGCAGGGATCTTCTCTTGGATATAAGGCAAAAAAAGGAAGGTGTACACCCAGTGGAAGCAAGGTCGGATGACATGGGAAGACTACAGAGATGCTCCTCACCACTGTAGGGAGAAAATTTGTGTGGCCAAAGCTCAATTGGAGTTTGAAGCTGGCCGGAAATGTGGGGGATGTTGCCTAAAAGTGACACTTATAAGAAACCCCTAAAACTCAATTTGTGAGTTTTAGGAGGCAGACATTCTTTAATTGGTGCCATGTGCATTGGTCATCATTTCACCAAAATGCACACCGAGGTATCTCCACTACAGCTTATATGTCATCATTACATGATTATTAATTTTTCATTCCCCTTATTCCTATTACATATTCATGACATTTCCCAACACCTATTAGCATATATACATATCCTTATAAGGTCTCTGAGGGGCTTCATCAAGGGTCTCCAGTGGTATTCTCCATCTGGAGCCCCCAAAGTTCTAAGTGACCACCTGATGAAGTTCTTCAAGACAATTCACCTGGTTATACAGTGGGTGTTGCTTGGCTGCTGCCTCAGTTCCCCTCCTCATCGTTTCTTTACTTTGCTTGGTTAGTCCCTTTAAATTACTTGGCTCAGCTATATGTAATTTCTGTGGTACATCCCATTGCAAGTACTATCAGTCCTTGTTACATCTCTAAACCCTGACATCACTTCCCCTTTTTTTTGGGACTTGGTCATTAGGACCAGCGTCTCATTATTTAAAGCAGACTTTAAACCATAAGTGACTACAACAACTACAGCATTGAATCATAATACAAGCTAATATACAAACACAGATGATAACTACAATTACTACAAACAGTTGTTTTAGCCAATTCCAGTTTGGTAGCCATGAAGTGAGTTTGTTCCAAATATTTTCAAAACCTAAAGAGGTATTATCAAGGGCTACTTGATGTAAGGTTTGGGTTTGTTTCCAAATTTCAGCAAGATCTGTGGCAATTCTTCCACTTTGATCCACATAAGTACAAGAACTTGTATTAACAACAGTGCAAAAACCCCCTTCTGAGGCTAGCAGAAGATCAAGGGCCATTCTGCTCTGTAAAACTACATGAAACAAACCATGGACTTCTATCTAACAAAACTGTGAAAGGCCATGGGACATTCAACAAGGGGATTATTAGATCTTTTTATTCTCTTTACATAAGTTCTTACCCATCCACCTTGTTCATTAATTCAATTGAGTATCATTATATTTGGGACTAAGGCTCCAAGAGCACAGGCCCTGTCCTTATCAAGGGGTAAACCTTTCTATGCTTCATTTTTACATAACCAATACCATCCTGAACCACGTGAAGGAGTCATTCTAAAGGGTGGTTGTGCTGGTTTAAAAGTTAACCAGCAAGGGAAAATGAACTCAATTCAAAAGAGAGATTTATAAGTCAGAATAACAATTTATTAAAATAATGCAATAAGTACAATTATACAGACAGACAATTGGTTTTAACCCACAAAACCCAAATGTACAACCCAGCACCCTAGGGTATGAACAAGAGTGGTGTACCTTGGCCCACCCCCGAGTCCAAAGCAAAGGGAGAGGGGATAAATCTGCTGGTGGGAGAGCTGCTGCAGTCTGGTCAGAAGTGGTGATTGCAGTCCAGTCGAGGGTGGTGGTCTCAGTCTGGTTGAACGCGGTGGTCTGCAGTCTAGTTGAAGGCAGTGGTCTGCAGTATTCCTCTGGATCCCACGAGAGGTGGCAAGGTTCTGAAACTCCCAGTTATATACTCTCCAGTTCAGGCGGGAGTGCTCAGTCCCTCCCTCAGAGTAGGGAATTCCATAAAAGGGCATGCGGATGCTCAGTCCCTCCTCCATAAAAGGGTATCAGAGCAGGGAATTCCGTAAAAGGGTATCAGAACGGGGAATTCCATAGAAGGGTACAGGAACATCTTCCCACCTTGCAGGCCTCTACTGACAACAGTTTTTGGGAAATGGCATGGAGGCTATAGAATACACAGTTTTGGTTACACCCATCCAGTGATGAATTGGTCCCAGCCGTTCTAACCAGGACAGTGGTTTTACCAGTTTCCATACAAATCCTGGTACTAGTCTTGTCCTGGACTTAGTTCTATTACAATATGAAGGAAAAATAGGTTTTTTGCATTTAGCTATTCCCATGACATTAAGAACTATGCAGGGAACTGTATAGTTTTCATAGTTAGAGATTATGCTGCTTAGAGCTATGGGCGTGTAAGTTTTATTGGTCCATCCCCACCAATCAGATCCTGTCATCGCTGATGTTCCTGAGAGTGTGTATGTCATATTGATCTGAGGTTTGTAGACCTCATTGAAGCTTGTTTCATTCATCAGGACACCAATCAAAGGTCAGCCCTTGTTCTTACTGCTGGTTGGCATTTGAGTACAAATCCAGGAATCATTTATCATAAGAATGTTGGAAATATTTTGCATCAATATTAAGTGAGTATTCTGATTCCATCCTCGAGCAGTGCAACAGGCTACCAAAATGGAAATAGCTAAGGTATAAACTATCATTCTGTGTTCTTGCTGATTTTCAATTTTAATGATTTGGTCTGTTCGGCTTTCCAGTCAAATGGAGCTTTCTTAACTCGAGAATAATGTATCCATGGTCCTTTGTCTGCAACTTTAACTGCTGTAAATGTGGTCAGCAAAACCTGGAAAGGTCCTTTCCACTTCGCTTGCAGGGGCTTGGAGTCCCACCACTTGACATAAACCCAATCACTGGGCAGGAGCAAATGAGCTGGGATGTCCAATCCCACCAGTCGAGATGTCACCATAAATCTCTGGAGTTTCTGCAGGATAGATCCTAAAGCTATCAAATAATTATGAAGATCAGTTTTTCCTTTAACATGTATATCCCCCAAAATGTGAGGAGTTTGATGAGGCCTACTGTACATTAGTTCATAAGGGCTTGAGTTGTCTCTTCTCCTAGGTTGAACTCGAGTTCTCAGCAATGTGATAGGTAGGGCCTGCACCCACGTCATTGAAGTTTTCTGACAAATTTTACTTATCTGTAATTTAAGAGTATAATTCATCCATTCAACCTTACCACTTGCCTGTGGTCTACAGGGTATATGCAGATCCCTAGCAACTTGCTGACTTTGTGAACCACTGCTGCAATAAAATGTGATCCCCTATCTGATGACATTCCTAGAGGAATTCCAAACCTAGGAATAATGTGGTTTAAGAGAACTTTCACTACTTCTCTTGCTTTATTGGTGTGGCAGGGATTGGCTTCTGTCCATCCACTAAAAGTGTCTACCAGCACTAGTATGTATCAATAACCTTCTTTCCGAGGTAACTCAGTAAAGACTATTTGCCAATAGTCTCCAGGAAAATTTCCAGTTTTTGTGACTCCTACAGTTATTTCATTGCTAGTGTTAGGGTTATTTCTGTGACAAATTTCACATCTTCCCATGACAGATTGTATAATTTCAGTTGTTTTTACACTCACTGCTGTTTTCCTAAGATGCTTTCATAAATTTTCCTCCTCTCGATGGGTGGTATCATGTTCCCTTTTAACTATTTCTCCCATAATTGTGGGTGGGACTATCACCTGCCCTGTAGGGGTAACAGCCCATCCTGTAGCTTGAAAGTTAGCTTTGAGGGATTCAATTAACTGAAAGTCCTTTTTATCGTACTTTGGGGCAATTTTAGGTAACACTACTTCCTTTTCTGTGATTAATGCCAGAATGCCTTTTTCTGCTGCCTCTTTTGCAGATTTATCAGCAAAATGGTTTCCAATTTCAGGGAAAGTTTTTCCTTTTTGGTGTGCCCTGCAATGCATTATAGCAAGTTCTGCTGTCTTCTGGATACTTTGTAAGAGTTCTTTAATTTGCGTAGCATGTTTGATTTCGGTTCCTTGGGCTGTTATTAGTCCTCTTTCTTTCCAAATGACTTCATGAGAATGCACAATGATAAATGCATACTTGGAGTCAGTCCAAATGTTTACTCTTTTTCCTTGGCTTAAGTCCAGGGCCCTTGTAAGAGCAATTGGTTCTGCTTTTTGAGCAGAGACATTAGGTGGTAAGGCTTGTGATTTGATTACCCTATCTGTGGTGGTTACTGCATACCCTGTCAGTCATTTTCCTTCCCATACAAAGCTGCTCCCATTGGTATACAATTCCCAGTCAGGGTTTTCCAAAGAAATATCCTTCAAGTCTGGTCAACTGGAATAGGCTTCTTCAATTGTCTGTAAACATGCTCAGGAGTACTCTCTACTTGCTTTGATGATAAAAGCATAGCAGGATTAACAATCAGTGTTACTTTGAGAGTGACATCATCTTGTTCCAACAAGGTCACCTGGAATTTCAACATTCGACTGGATGATAACCAATGACCCCCCTTTTGTTCAAGTACCATCAGTACCATGCGAGGTACATATACAGTGATGCTTTGTCCCAATATCAGCTTATGAGCTTCATGAATGTAAGGTAAACATATGCAGGTATTCTTCCCAAGAATGCCAAGGCAGTGGAAGGATTAAAAAAAAGGTTTATTTCAGATTCAAGGGACACTTTTTTACTATGTTGCACACATCGGGCCTCCCGGGGCAAAAGGCAATGCCCCTTCTCCTCCAAGGCTTTTGGTATCTTCTCTCTCCTCCCCCACCCTCTCTGACCCAAGGAGGCCTTGTACATGTCTGCAAACATGTTATCTCTCTGC
This sequence comes from Neopelma chrysocephalum, assembly GCF_003984885.1. NCBI lineage: Eukaryota > Metazoa > Chordata > Aves > Passeriformes > Pipridae > Neopelma > Neopelma chrysocephalum. Next base: position 197,907 of record NW_020925163.1, read on the forward strand.
ATACCAGAGAGCAAGGCTGAGAACTTCTCTTGCTATGTGTATGTGGGGGAAGTATTGAAACTGCCTTTGAGAAAGAGTTACCATTTAGGCAGAAAGCCTTCCTAGTGAAAACTGGGTTCTAACTTTCTGTTACAAATTCTTCCGGAAACTTATGTATTCCTATATGAATTAGCAGCACTGTGGCTGCTACCACCTTCAGACGGCTTGGTTAACATTGTCAAGTTGTTTAGAGAAATAAGCTATGGTTCTTTGCTGGTCCCCTAGAAATTGTGCAAGCACTCCGAGGGCAACATTCTGCCTCTCATAGGTCAACAGTTCAAATGGCTTTGAGAGATCTGGCAGACCTAGGGCTGGTGCTGTCATCAAGGAATGCTTTAGTCTTTTAAAGGCTGCCTTCACACCATCTGTCCAAGTAAGGAAGTTCTTATAGGCCGATTTTAAAAGTTCATATAATAGTCTTACCAAAAGTCCATAGTTAACAATCCAGAGTCGACACCATCCTGCCATTCCTCAGAAGGCATGCAGTTCATGAACTGTTCATGGCTCAGGGCGGTGACAGATGGCTTCTTTTCTTTCCTTCTGTTCTAGTTAGAACAGCTGGGACCAGTTCATCACTGTGTGGGTGTAACCCAAACTGTGTATTCTACACCCTCTATGTCATTTCCCAGGAACTGTTAACAATAGACCATTTGCAGCAGATGCCCAGAGCACACCTGACCCCTCAGGCTATAAGCTGGGTGTTAAGAGGCCTGTGAGATAGGAGGATGTTCCCAGGACTCACAATCACCCATTGTGGAACTCCCCACCCTGGGGGAGGTACTGGGCATTCCTGCCTGAACCTGAGGGTATATAATCTTGGGGTCTTGGGACTTTTGGTACCACTCGTGGGATCCAGAGGAGGACCAGAACCTTGACCGGACTACGACCACCAGTCTCAACCAGACTGAGACCACCACTCTCGACTGGACTGCGACCATCACTCTCACCAACAGGTTTTCCCTCTCCTTTTACTCTGGACTCAGGGGGACCATGTGGGGCTCAGCACAGGGGCCAATGAACACCACTCTGTTCGTGCCTCAGGGTGCTGGGTTATACATCTGGGTTTTGTAGGTTAAAACCAATTGTTTGTCCATATAATTGTATTTATCGTATTATTTTTATTAAATTATAACTCTGACTTATAATCTCTTTTGAGTTGGGTTCATTTCTCCTGCCGGTATACCTTTAAACCAGCACACCTTCCCAAGTTGTCATTGTCCTTTAAGGATTTCAAAACCCAGATAGATTACTATCTCTTTTGAAATTTGGGCTTTTTCTTTTGATACTTGGTACCCACTAAATCCTAAGAAATTTAAAAGACTAACAGTGAGTGAAATGCATTGTTCTCTATTTTCAGCAGCTATCAGTATATCATCAACATATTGCAACATAACTCTTCCAGGGTTCTGTCTTCTCCAACCTTCTAATTCCTTTGCCATCTGATTTCCAAAATAGTAGGGCTATTTTAAAATCCTTGAGGCAACACTGTTCAAGTAAATTGGGCTTTTCTCCCTATTTCTGGATTCTTCCATTCACAAGCAAAGATTTCTTGGTTTTTCTTGCTCAATGGGATGCAGAAAAAGGCATCTTTTAAGTCTAATACTGTAAACCATTCCAGGCTATCATTTAAGGTGGTTAATAAAGTATATGGGTTAGCTACGACTGGGTGGATATCCTCCACTATTTGATTGATTGCCCTCAGGTCCTGTACTAATTGATAATCATAGAATCATAGAATCAACCGGGTTGGAAAAGACCTCCGAGATCAAGTCCAACCCTTGATCCAACACTGTCGTGGTTACCAGACCACGGCACTAAGTGCCACATCCAGTCTCATCTTAAAAACCTCCAAGGATGGTGGATCCACCACCTCCCTGGGCAGCCCATTCCAATGTCTGATTACTCTCTCTGTAAAAAATTTCTTCCTAATATCCAACCTAGACCTCCCCTGGCACAGCTCAAGACCAGCTTAATCTTTTCCATTTGCTTTCTTTACCAATAAAATGGATGTGTTCTACTTGGATTCACATTCCACAAGCAAACCATGCTTAACGAATTTGTCTATTATTGGAACTAATCCAACATGGCTTTCTAATTTTAAAGGATACCATTTCTGCCTTACCAGTATAGCTCCTGGCTTAAGGGTAATTTTTACAGGTTCTGCTCTTTTTGATTTTCCTCGAATTCCACTGGCCCACATGATAGGAACAACTGCATCTTCAACTTCAGTTGGGATGTTGTCACTAACTGGAGTTATTTCCTGCACAAGACAAGTTGCTGCGTTGACATATTTAGTCTCAGGAATTACAATCTGAATATCCCAATTTTTAAATTTAATTTCTGCCTCAAGTTTTTCCAATAAAATCTCTTCCTAACAAAGGTTTAGAGGAGTTTGGCAAATAGAGAAACTGGTGAGTTACGCATTGTTTTCCCAATTTAAATTTTATAGGTTGGAAAAAGAGTCGCATTTCATGAACCCCCAATAACATTTACAGTGTCATCATTAAATTCTCCTTATATTATGTTAAGAACCAAGTAAGTTGCACCTGTGTCTACTAAAAATTCTATTTCTTCCTTCCCCAGCTTAGCTACAACCAAGGTTCTGCAAGGGAGGATCCCTCCAGTCCCCTTCATATGTCTTCAATACACATCAGGGGATTTGGTGGGGAATTCTGCCTCAGTTGGGGACATTCCTGCTTACAATGCCCCTCTTCCTTGCAATTGGCACACAGATTAGCTCCTATCCTTGCTGGAAAATTCCTTTGACCAGCACCTCTTCCACATCCCCTTCCTCAGAACCCTCCCCATCGTGGTGATCTTGATCTTTCTTTTTCTTCTTCTATCATTGCTATCTTCTCCACCCTGCTCCTATTTCTATAAGTTACCCAAGCTACATCTAACAGTTTCTCCAAATCTCGCATGTCCTCTGCTGGCAGCTTCTGCAATTTGAGCTGTATATCATTAGATGATTGCCCTATAAATTAATGGAGCCAATTGTTTTTTTCCGTCCTCAGATTCAGGGTCAATAGTTGTGTATTGTTGGGCAGCCTTTTTAATTTTATTTAAGAAATCAGTTGTTGGAGCACGAATATCTGATGACACTGCAGAGATAAGAAATTATCTTAGCCAGAAACCATGGGATTTAAACAAAGACAAGGAAAGTCTGTTTACATCCACTCCCTGAAATTCTTACATTATCTTTTAATTTAGCAGACTTGTAGGCTCCATAGGTAATTCCCTTTATCACTTTGTTTGCCCCATCTGCCTTGTGATTATGATAAAGAAATATCTGTTTATCTGTTTGAAGAAAAATATCTCCCTATGTTTTCTGGACCTTTAATCCCAAATATGAATGGAATGTTTGTCCCTCTTTCCCAAAACCCTATATATACCAAGAGTTTTATTGAATAAAGCATTCAGTTTTGTACACGCAAAGTGGATCATTGCTTCATTAAACCGTCACAATCAGTGAGTGATTCCCTCAAATCTTGTTTTATTTCATATAATTTTGATCAATTTATTGCTTTTGGAATGGCATTCCTTATTGCAAACAGAATCCATTTTTGATATTGTGTAAGAAACTGCCATGGTCCATTTTGGTTAGGGTCCTGGTTTGGGTTCACTGAGGGGGAATGTTGTTCTACTGTCCTCTCTAAGGTCCCTGCTGCCACTTGTGCTTCAACCTGGGTTCGATCAGTTTTCTTAATCATTTCTCTTTCTGTACTATCAAATATTACTTTCAGGATTGCCTCAATATCATTCCAGTCTGGATCTTGAGTTCTAATCATCATTTCAAATGCATTAGCAACCTTATCGGGATCATCTCTATAACTCCTTGCAGCTTGTTTCCAATTATTTAAATCTACAATTGAAAAGGGAACTTTAACTATGACAGGTCCTTCATTTCCTACTGCCTGTCAGAGAGGAGCCTGGATTCTTTCATTTTGCCTCCCACAAATTCTCCCAGCAATAAGACTCAGTTCCCTGAGCTGATGGACCTTGACTACAAGAATGATCAACTCTGTCATGGTTTGACTCTGGCCGGATTTCAAACCCCCACGAAAATTTGCTAAGAGCTGGAAGAAGTCACATAGGCAAGACAGACTCAACACGGGGATAATGTTATTGCTAACAGGATAGGAACTAGAGAGTGAGAGATAAGACAATTTTAAACAGCTTTCTCTGTGATAAAGTTCTGATGATCCTATGTATTTCCAAGGACTTACTTGTTCTAGTAGGTGAAAAAGGAGTTGTGAAGAATGTTGAACAAGAACTGAAGGTTCTGATCTTTTTCACTCCTTTTTCAAACCACCCCTCCTCCCCCTGCATCAATGTAGGAGGAGAAGTCCCTTCTTTACTCTCAGGGCAATAGCTCTTCCAAATCTACTGCACTTGAGGGTCCCTCTTCCGTTATCCCCAGGGTGACAGCTCTTCTAAATCTGCCACACCTGAGGGTCTCTCTTCTATGGGCTGCAGAAGGTAGTCTGCTCCGCCATGGTCCCTCCCATGGAAAACAGTCCTTAAGGGACCCCTCCAAGTTGGGTCCACCCCTCCCCCGGGCTGCAGGTCCTGGGGTGCAGAGAGTCTTTATACCCTGATAGTTTTTCATAGAATGCAGTCTTTGACAGAGGATATTGTCCCAGTGTATGTTCCCCATAGAGGTCATAGAATCTTACTCAGAACAAACTGCTCCAGCGTAGTTTTTTTCTCCACTGGCCACAGGGTCTTCTGAAGAACTCCATTCTCTCCTGGGCTTTCTACAAAGAGGAGCAGTCCTCTCTCATCTCCATGCATCTACTTTGTTCCATCCTGAGCACAGCTCCACTGCAGCGGACCCAACCCCCGTCCTGTCTCGGCTCAGTGGGGAGGGGGGGGGGCAGTGCCCACTGGCAGGGATTGCTCTCCCACCCTGGCCTAGGCGGATGTTGTAGCTGGATCTCTCTCTCTCTCTCTCTCCATTATACACAAGGGGGTCTCCTCTCACTCCTCTCAGCCCTTCGGCTCCGAGCAAAGGTCTGTCTCCTGTGGACTGTGATTGCCGGGACAAAAGCTCGCTTCACCATGTCATATCATGGGATGCAAGACATCCCATGAAAGTCCCTTCCTCGAGGGGTCGAGCTCCCTCGAGTCAGAACGTTTAGGGCAGCTCTCAGTTCAGTCTTTGCCCCAAGCGTTCTACCAGAGCTCCTCTGCTCTGTCTCAGCTGCCAGCCTGGCAACAGCAGCGGGGGGAGGAGGCAAGGCCACTTCCTCTGCATTCCATCCGGCTGTCCTGGTCCAGCTTCCAGGATGTCTTTAAGCTTCTTAGCTCCTCTCTCTCTCTGCTGCATGCTGCATTTTATGACTCCCATCAAGTAGAAGTCCACACCCTCCTCCCAGGAGGGGTCTCAAAGGGGTTTTGGGGAGATTTAATTCAGTCTTACCCCAAAACCATCTCTGTAGAGCTTAGTCCTCTCTCTCTCCTTGCAGGACATCTCTCTGCGTTCCTCAGTCTGTCCATGTGCCATGTTGCTAGTTGCCAGCTATTTTCTTGGCTTTTAGCCATAGCTTTCCACTCAGCGCTGCCTCTGCCTCCACTTTTCTGTCTTCTGCTGCCCACTCACAGTGGAGGAACTCCCCCAGCTTTTTAGCCACAGAACTCGGTCCAGTTTAACACTGTTCCAAGTTCCTGCAGCCCCAGCCGGGGCTGGGGGGCCTTGGCCCCCAGCGGGGCTCCTGGCCCCTCTCTCTCCTCGTGGTAGTTGTGGGGCCACTCTCCACGGGGCCGCATGCCCTGGCCCCGGTCCCAACCCTGGCTGCCCCTTCGCAGGGGCCCCTCTGCTTGCTCCGAGCTAGATGCTCAGAAACCTGGTCAGCCTGCCACCGCCCCTCCCCTGCCATGGCAGGGGAGGTGGCGAGACCGCCTGGGAGCTCCCGGGCAGCTCTTCTCTGTCTGGAATTTCTTCTGTGCCACCACCTTCTCTTCCGTCTTTCTTAAATATGTCATTCACAGAGGCGTTACTAAAACTTTCGATTGGTTCTTCTCCTGGTCAGAACCAGGAAGTTTGTCCTGGAACTAACCATCTTCACCTCAGGGGGAGAGACCACATACACCTACGACAACTCCCAGTCAATCCTGACATTGTGTGGGATCTGCTGCTCCAGCTGGATCCCTACAAATCTATGGGGCCTGATGGGATTCATCCAAGAATCTTCAAAGAGCTGACTGATGTCATCACAAAGCCTCTCTTAATGATTTTTGAGCAGTCTTGGGATTCCAGAGAGGTCCCAGCTGACTGGAAGCTGGCAAATGTTGTCATGATTTTCAAGAAGGCTGAGAAGGAAGACCTCGGAAACTACAGGCCTGTTAGTCTCACTTCAGTCACTGGCAAAGTTATGGAGAAGATTATTCTGCGAGGTATTGAAAAACACCTGAAAGACAATGTAGTCATTGGTCACAGCCAGCAAGGCTCCATGAGAGGAAAGTCCTGCTTATCAAACCAGATTCCCTTTTATGACAAGGTAACCTGTAGGCAAACACCAGGACTATGAGGCTTGGAAAGAGCAGCTTTAGAGGTGGGTCCATTGCAGCAGCGACTTCTGGGATGGAGTGAAGCAGAAAAACAACAGCTACTTGCATTTTTTATTGTACAGGTTCTCTCCCTGAGCTGTGTATTTTCCCCCAACATGCGCGGCCCCCCCACTCGGAGCCATTTTGTCTCCCCTCCCTGATCGCAGACTCCGCCCCTGCACAAGCAAGAGAGGCTGTCTCACCCGCCTTTCCCCAGCCCCTGGCTCTGTTACTGGGACGCGACCCTCCTGTATCTCCCATTGGTCAGCACAGCAGACCCCTCAAGCCACTCCCTTCCCCCCAGACCTTAATGCAATCATGTCCCTTCTTCTTGCCCTCCCCCCGAGCTCGTATAAACCGCAGAAGTTATGAAATAAAGGTCTTTTCGTCACGGAACACCAAGAGGAAACTTGGTCACTCTCCTCCTACCAAAGGGGGACCGCGTGACTGAATTCTTCTCCAGGAAACCCAGCAGAGAGTCCACACTCAGATCCGTTAATTGGCACCCAACGTGAAATTTTCTACCGTGTAGAGGATTTTCAGAGATCTCCAGGCTCAGGCGACGAAGCAATCGTGACTTCCTGCTCAAACGGACTCCTGCAACTCAGCGTGGGATCTCGGCCTATTGGTTAGGTAGGTCTGTGTCGTAGGGTGTCTGTTGGTAGGTCTTGGTCTGTGGGGGAAGAAAGACACACGACACACAATAGGGTGATGAGACAGAGATGTCTGCCCGCTCAGTGTAGCAGGCAGCTTTTATTGAGATCGCTCCCTTCAACTTTCTCACGCATACAATATAAACATATTCTTGCAAAAACATTTAGGCATGCAGCACCTGCACTCAGCCAAACAGCTTTAACCTTGTACTCTTTATAACTCAAGGCTGTGTCTATGGAAACTATCTAATTAGCTCCACTGTTCCCATGGAACACGGCCTAACACTTTGCAATACCTCAAACCTCTCAAGCTTCAATTGTGGGGCTGCGACTTCACCCCACAGGCCTGCAGTTGCATAGTCTCTGGAACTCTATTTTATCACATTCATGGAGGCTCTATCTACTGATGCCTGCTCAGCTGGTGCTAAGAAAAAAAATCCAGGAGCCCGTTAATTAGGGTGAGATAAGGAAAGGGTTTAATCGTGCCAA
>NW_020925163.1:206036-255421 GCF_003984885.1 Neopelma chrysocephalum
CCCCCCTCTATCCCCCTGCCCCCAACGCACCCATGTACTGCTTTCCAAAACCCCACTCCCCATGACAGCATCGCTTATCCCGCCGCACCAGTAGCTGGCGCTGTAACCCCTTCAGTACCACCACCCTGTGGATGTACTTGTTCCTCCACACCAGTAGATGGCGCTTGTCCCCCACAAGGCCCACCACTCCCCCATATCCCAACTATTTCCACCGCCCTGTCACCAGATACATGTCAACATGTCTGTAGTTATGGTCCTGGCTTCTCCGGAGCCAGTGCCCAGAGAAGCAGATGGTCTTACATAAAGGAACAAGCATCGACAGCTGATGATTTGAATTTAGTTAAAGCATTTCCTATATTTTACCATCCCAACAATCGTCCTGTCTGGGAACCCATCCCCCTCCCAGTTCTTAAGGATACAAAACAAGCTATTACTGACTACGGGTTAAACTCACCTTATGTAATAAGGGTACTAAATTCACTCTTTGCTGCATACACGTTAACTCCAAATGACATAAAGGAATTAGTAAGCGCTTTCTTCACTAACATGCAAGCAACACTTTTCCTGGACGAATGGCAAACTTGCATTTGCCAACATGCCCAGCGAACCTTTGCTACCACACAGACCCCAGTCCTGGAGTCTTTTAATAAGTTCTTTGGAGTGGGACCCTATATTTCCAATGAGGCCCAAAGCAAGATTCCTATGAATGAATTAGACACTTTAAAAAATCTAGCCTTCCAAGCTATTCAAACCATCGCTGAGGCAGCCAAACCTACACCTTCATACACACAAGTACAACAAAAACCAACAGAACCATTCATAGACTTTGCAGAAAGGCTAAAGACAGCTATTGCAAAACAAGTCAAACACCCAGAAGCTCAAGATGCACTATTTTTAAGATTGGCTATAGAACAATCTAATGATGATTGCCAACAAATACTAAGGACTCTTAAAGATCCCACTCCAATGGACATGGTTAAAGCATGTCGTAATGTGGGATCTGGAAATTATAACAAATCCCTCCTGGATGAAGTCCTAGCGGCACAGAAGGAGGTGACATGCCACCAGTGCAAACAACCTGGACATTTTAAAAAAGATTGCCCTCAGCTAAAAGCAAGACCACCTACAGTACCTCCCAGCTTGTGTCCCCGATGCAAAAAGGGATTGCACTGGGCAAGTGAGTGTAGGTCACTCTTCGACAAAGATGGCAGGCCACTCACACCTAGGGCTGCACCAAAACTGGCTTCGATGCCGGGAAACGGACTGCCGAGCACCAGGGGCAGCGCTATGACACAAAATGCCCCACAAGCCAACCCCACTCAGCTGCTCCCCTCGATCCCGGATGGACAACCAGAGCAAGTATCCTTAGGGTGGAGCTGGCATCTCCCCACCAACTCACCATAAACAACGACAGCTACCAGACCGTCCTCCTAAAGCCAACAACGGAATTACAGTTACCTGCTGGACAATGTATTCTAACAGAAACTGCTTCATCCACTGATACAGGGTTAACAGTTGTCCCTCAATCAATAACTCTCGACAACCCAAAAGTAGTAGAAGTAACCGTCAAAGCTCTGTTTCCACCCGTGGAGCTTGACACAAATACACCGATTACCAGTCTAACCCCCACTGAGGCGGGGGGAAACACTTTGGACTCAATGCCTTTGGTTCATTGGTCACAATCAATTTTACTTGACCACCCTATGCTAACCTGTGCTGTGTTGTATCCCAATTCTAACCAGTGTGTTCGAGTTAAGGGTCTTCTAGACACTGGAGCGGACGTCACCATCTTCACAGAAAGTGACTGGCCTAAAGAATGGAACATGACACAGCCCTGCATCAACATCAAAGGGGTAGGAGGAGCCCAGTCATCGCTCCAAAGTGCCTGCACACTATTGATTGAAGGTCCTGAAGGTAAAACAGCCTCTACAAGGCCTTACGTCCTTATTATTCCCATGACCCTTTGGGGAAGGGATATTATAGGGCAATAGGGAATCCACCTAACCACATCAAATTTAGTTTAAGGGCCACTGGTCAACTTCAGTCTCCCGCCGTCACGTGGCTCTCGGATGAGCTATGCTGGGTATTCCAGTGGCCCCTAAAGGGAGAGAAACTGTGACAAGTAAACTTACTGGTCGATGAACAATTGGAAAAGGGACATCTAGTACCAACAGATAGTCCCTGGAACTTCCCCATCTTTACAATACAAAAATCAAATGGAAAATGGAGGTTACTACAGGACTTTAAGGGAACTTAATAAAATCATAGAGCCCATGGGAGCTCTCCAGCCTGGACTCCCATCACCAACAATGATACCCTCAGAATGGCCCATCATTATTACAGACATCAAAGACTGTTTCTTTAACATTGCTTTACACCCTAAAGACTCTCGTAGGTTTGCGTTCACAGTACCCTCCATCAACCATCTTGACGCTATCACTGGACCGTCCTTCCTCAAGGGATGAGAAACAGTCCCTCTGTGTGCCAGAGTCATCGCAGATGTCTTGTCACCAATCTGTCGGCAATTTCCACATACCATCCTGTACCACTATATAGACGACATCCTTCTGGCTGCCGAATCCAAGGAACAGCTTGCACAAGTTCATTTGTCTGTGAAAGCTGCTCTTTCCAAGCCTCATAGTCCTAGTGTTCGCCTACAGTAACCCTCCTAGTTGATCAAGGGAAGCCAGTTGATGTAATCTTTTTGGATTTCAGTGAATATTTCAATACTGTCTCTCACAGGATCCTTCTGGACAAACTGTCCAACCCACAGCTTGATAAACACATCACGTGGTGGGTGAGCAATTGGCTCATGGGTCAAGCACAGAGGATAATAGTGCACGGGATAACATCAGACTGGTGACCTGTCACTAGTGGGGTTCCACAGGGATCCATCTTAGGCCCAGTGCTCTTCAACATCTTCATAAATGACGGATGCAGGACTGGAAGGGATACTAAGCAGGTTTGCAGATGACACCAAACTCAGAGGAGCTGTTTACTCCCTTGAAGGACTAGGCAATCGGCAACCATGTGAAGTTCAACAAGGGAAAGTGCCAGATTCTGCACCTGGGTGGGGCAACCCAGGATGTACATACAGAATGGGGAATGAGATGCTGGAAAGCACTTCCGTGGAAAGGGACCCGGGGGTCCTGGTCAATGGCAAGTTGAATATGAGTCAGCAGTGCCCTGGCAGCCAGAAGGGCCAACCGTGTCATGGGGTGCATCAGGCAAAGCATTGCCAGCCAGTCGAGGGAGGTGATTGTCCCACTCTACTCTGCACTGGTGTGGTCTCACCTCAAGTACTGTGTGCAATTTTGGTCACCGCAATATAAGAAAGATATTAAGCTATTAGAGAGCGTCCAAAGGAGGGCAACAAAGATGGTGAAGGGCCTTGAGGGAAAGCTGTACGAGGAGTGGCTGAAGTCACTTGGTCTGTTCAGTCCGGAAAAGAGGAGACCTCATCACAGTCTACAACTTCTTTGTGAGGGGAAGAGGAGGGGAAGACACTGATCTCTTCTCTGTGGTGACCAGTGACAGGACCCGAGGAAATGGTCTGAAGTTGTGTCAGGGGAGGTTTAGGTTGGATATTAGAAAAAGGTTCTTCCCCCAGAGGGTGGTTGGGCACTGGAACAGGCGCCCCAGGGCAGTGGTCACAGCACCAAGCCTGCCAGAGTTCAAGAAGCATTTGGACGATACTCTGGGGCACATGGTGTGACTCTTGGGGATGGTCCTGTGCAGGGCTAGGAGTTGGACTCAGTGATCCTTGTGGGTCCCTTCCAACTCAGCATATTCTGTGATTCTGTGATTTATATATATGTAAACACTATCTTTTAAAGAGTTTTCTGGTTTAATCCCCTTGAATTGTCAGAAGTCTGTGTTTATAACCTATTGGTTTCCTTCCTATAGGTCAGTATGAAAGAGGGTTTTTATTCATCCTCTTTTCTCTCCTAAACAAAAATAACCAAACTGTTCCAGGGAAGCAAAATGTTTTCTTTTTTTCTTTTCATTAAATTAATCAGAGATAGATTAAACAAGCAAAAACCTGGAAAAGGAAGTTAAGCAATAGTTACATTTAAGTACAAACCATTCCTCACCTATGCAGCTGAAATGTACTGTTCTTTTGCTGGATCATGTGAGTTTCTGTAGCTTAACCTCACACCTCTGTTTCAGAGGAATAAATGTAAGAATGTAGTTTGGGTATTAAGATTCATCCCCGGATGCTTGGAGTTTGCTATTTTGAGCATGTTTTATTTGGCAGTACTGCTGGTATGTACCCAAAGAAGTAAAATACAGAATAATGGAAAGGAAAAAAGCCAGTATGTGTAAAAGAAAGGACAATCAGTGAGGAAAGACTCCATTTCCAGGCTATTAAAAGAATGCTGCAAACAAGGTTGACCACAATATAAGGACCATAGTCATAGGGCTGACTTGCTCTTTATCTTCCTCGTGGTGTTTTGTTCTACATTCAAAACTCACCACTTCCTGTAATACCTCTTCCCAGCAGTACTCCAGCTTCCCATATGGTTTTCAATTACATGAGATAGTGATGAGCTGGGTTTGAGCTGAGTTCCATGGCTTGTATTTGCTTAAGCCAGATATCATCTTATTAAATGTCTTTGCAGTAATTAGATCAGACTACAATCAAATTAATTCTACATGGACGTATTAAGACCTGTTCAGAAATTGATCTTGTTCCAGTCGAAGTATTCTAGGAGGTTAGCATTAATGACACGTACATGTCCAGGGGAAAAAATAAGCTGTGATATATATCCTTGAAACATTATCAGATATGTACAGTTTTCCCAAATAAAACTGCCATGGTGTTCACCTTACTTTCTCATTTGTGAATTTTTCGGATGGGGGGAGAGCAGGGGTGCTAATTGGTTGAACTTGATGTACCAAAAACACTTGACCGGAATCCTGGATCTGAATTGTTGCAGTTCAGAAAGGTTCAAATCTGCATCCATATTCACATCTTCCTTTTTTCCTCACTTATTACAGAGTTGGAGTTAAACTAATATAGGGAGCCTAAATTCCATTAATCCTCCCTGCACTATGCAAGAATGTCATGGTTTAGGAATGGTATTCCCCAGTTTAGTTTTCCCACTGAAACTCCAAACCATGTGTCACTTGCTCACTCCCCCATCCCCCTCCCCTGCAGCTGGCTGGAGAGGACAATTGGAGGCACGAAAGGTAAAGACCATGGGCTGAGATAAGAACAATTTACTGGAAACAGCAATGAAATAAAAAACCAAACAGTAACAACAACAATATTAATAACAGAGTGTACAAGAGAGGCGAACAATTCACACACAAGTGCTCACTGTGCAGAACCGGCAATACCCCCACCACTCCAGCCATACTACCCGATAGGAAGGGACCCCTTCCCCCCCGCCCCTGCATATGGCATGAGGTGGTATAGAATCACCTCTGGGTCCTGGTCATGCCCCTCCTGGCTACTACAAAAATTAACCCTGTCCTGGCTGGAACCAGGACAAAGAACTACAGTTTTGATTTTATTTGGAACAAGTATTACATTGACCACATATGACTACTGGATGGTGTGGTCCAAGATCCAAATGTACTCTACAATAAAGGGAATGTATATTGTGTGGGACTGTGGAAGCATCAAAGGAAGTCTTTCAGAATCCTTTAAAACAAATAAATGTTGAGGAAGGCAAATTAGTTCTATAGAATAATGTTAAATGCTTTTGTTTTATTCCATTCCTTTAATTTGTTTTAATGCATCACAATTTTTGGATTGACAGTAATTAAATATCTGGTATACTTGCTGGGGTTTACAGAGGTTGAATTGAAAGCTGTAAGAAGATCCACTGAGGTATTGATTTCTCTGAAAATGCTGAATCCAATGAAAACTGGAATAAACCCCTCAGGGCAATATATCTCCTTAGAATGACCAGAAAGTGGAGTGAGAATAAAGTTTCTATTTAAATTGCAGGTTTTATATTTAGAAATTAACAACCTGCTAAAATGATTAGATCACTGTGTTTCCTAGCCCTTTTGTTGTCTGATACTTGTAGGGAAGACAGTTGCTTCTATTTACGACTTGTGCATATTTTCTAGATTCTCTACTAGTTTCAGGGTCCAATGGCATGGTGCACTTGATTTAGAAGTGTTCCAAGACCCAGAATAGAGAGATCACTTGAAAAATTATGTGGTGATGAAACATTCAAGACAAGCACCAAGAAAATCTGAAAAAAAATCAAAATTGAAGAATACATTGCATATAAAATTGATATGTTTTTAGAAAATACCAACATTATTTGGTGAGGCGCAGGTATCTTTTTGGTGAATTACAAGATCTTTGCAGTACCTTCTTATTTTACCAGACCTTCACTATTCCAGCTCACATCTTCCATGCTGGTTGTTTGTTCCAGCCTGAATTCTTCTGGGAAACTGAAATGGAAGTTCTTCAGCTATTTCTCAGGAGATTATAATCATAAAGTGTTTTTTCCTCTTAGATCATTTAAACAATTTGACTGGAAAGCTTTAGTTCTATCATACTTCAAGGACTTCAAATTTGGCAGACTTATTACCTTTTGCATCCTTGGATATGCCACCTGCACTGCCTGTGAAAATTTGCCCAAATATTTTCAAGTTAAACTAAGGTTTCTCTAGGCCCCTACTGTGCTAATGTTTGAGAAATTTTCTGTAGCTCCCACTTACTCCAAGCAATCTTGGTTCTAACCATGGTCAGCAGTGACTAAGTGAGATTTTCTCTGTAATTCTAAGAGAAGAGAGAGTTTTCAGATGTTGATTTATTAAGGTTAAAAAATCCACACTCAAACCCTCCTAAGGAAATTAATACTCAGTCTTCATGAGGTGTGAACATTATTTGGGAAATGAAGGATGGGGTCATGTATAGAGAAGTGAGGTAAAATAAGTGCACTGGTTTGAAAGTAAACTGGCAGGAGAAATGAACCCAATTCAAGAGAGATTACAAGTCAGAGTTACAATTTACTAAAAAGATGACAATAAATACAATGATACAGAGAAAACTGGGTTTAACCCACAAAGACAGATGGACAGATGTATAACCCAGCACCCTGGGACAAGAACAGAATGCTGTTCGTTAGCCTCTGTGCTGAGCACCACGTGGTCCCCCTGGATGCAAAGTAAAAGGAAAGGAAAAAACCTGTTGGTTTGGATGATGATCGCAGTTCTGTCAGTCTTGTCGAGACTGGCAGTCACAGTTCTGTTGAAGTTCTGATCCTCCTCTGGATCCAACAAGTGGTACCAGAAGTTCCAAATCCAAAGATTATATATGCTCAGGTTCAGGTAGGAATGCCCAGTACCTCCCCCAGGGCAGGGAGTTTCACAATGGGTGATTTAACTCTGTGAGTCATGGGATATTTTTGGACTCTTTGATGGTCTAGGTCTTTGTAGCTGTCTATTATGCCAGTCCAGTATGGTCCATTAGCAGAGATGACCCCTCAGGTTGGGTGTGAAGGCGCTAATGCCTCCCCAGAGGGGAGTTATCACACCTGAGTCATTGGTGTGAAGACGAAGAAACACTCCCCTGCCTTGCAGGGTTCTTTCACACCCAGCTTGTAGCCTGAGGTGTCAGGTGTGCCCTGGGCAGCTGTTGCAAATGATCCATTTATTAACAGTCCATCAGAAATGACATAGAGGGTGTAGAATACACAGTTTTGGTTATACCCACATAGTGATAAACTGGTCCTGGCCCCTGTAACTAGGACAATAAGCTTCTAGAGCAAGCTCACTAGGGTATTGGTCATTCAGTGAGCTGAAAGAGAGAAAGGCCTTTGTAGGGGCGTGTCCAAGGTACTGGGGCGAAGATGCCCAAGGGAACATGCGCCGGAATAGACAACTCTATTGGTTAAGGAGGTCACATGGTTCTGGGAGATAAAAGGGAGCGCAGATTTGAAATAAAGCCTCTTTGGTTACCATCTCACAAGGAGCGGACTGCATTTCTTTATCATATAAAGGCCAGCGACATGTGACCCTACACATGGCGCCTCAACTGGGACATAGAACCTATATTAGGCTAGTATAGCTTAGCCTGGATCAGGAGAAAAATCGGTAAACCCCGGGTATCGTCTTATTTTTATCAAGACGGGGGTTTTTGAACCGAAAAAAAACTAAGACGTCTATAAAATCGTTGTCTCGGGGGCGTCCGAGAAACGAAAGTTAGTTTAGTGAGCTCAAAAAAAAATAATAGGGAAAAGTGCACAGGAACAAAGAAGAAGGAAGAAAGAAGAAAAGAAGCCGACATATCAGAACGGCGGGCAGACGGAAACCGCAGAGTGGGGTTCAACATCTACTGCAGCGGTGAGTGAGCTGACGAAGCAGCATTACCACCTAAAACGCGACGAGGCAGCCCCCCGGGAAGGCGGCGAGCCCTGCCGCTCGAAAAATTCGAGCGACGGAGCACGCTGAGCCCTGCCGGGAGCCCCGCCGCCCGCCACGGCTCAGCTGTGTGCGCAGAAGCGGCTCCGCTGCCACCCTCTAACAGCCTCAGCACCACCGCGACCCCTGCGCCGGCTTTCTGCCCAGCAGAAGCGCCGCAGCTCCGCGCAGTCTGTTGCCGCTCCCCCCCCGCGCACGCCGCTGGCGGCTGCCACCGGCTGCGGGACCGGCGCCTAGCGCCTGTTGCCTAGCAACCCGGCAAAAGCCACGGTTTGCAACTGCCGGGGAAACGACCGAGCAACGCACGTGCGCTGCCCCCCCCCCCCACCGCCGCAGGGACCCCACGCTGGTCGCGCCGGGACTGCCCGCCGAACGGAGCCCAGAGCCGCCTTACCATCGCCCGCGTTCACCCGCTGCCCCTGCCAACCCCGCGCCACGCTTGAAAGCCACGCGGAACTGGTAGAAGCAGCGTCGTGACCCCCGCCGCAGCGCCCGGACCCCCACGCCGCCCAGCGGATCGCGGGACCCCCGGAGCCGCTTCCTGTCGACTCCTGCCTGTCTGTAACGACAGCGAGGGCCCTCCAAGTTGAGGAAAAACCCACGAGAAGCGACGTCGACCCGGAAGGAACCTTTCGCCGCTTGTCCGCCGCTGCCGCCGCCGCCGCCCGCTCAGAGAAGCAGCCCCGCGCCACCGCCGGAGCCACCCCCGGACCCCGTGCCGCACCGAGGGACGCCTCGCCGCCTCACCCAAGCCCCGGGGACCAGCGCGGACCCCACAGAGATACCGAGAGAAAAAAAAACCGCAGAGGAACAGCCGAATCAGAAACCGAAACTAAAAGCAGCCGAAACAAAGAACTCCACACACGTGTATCTGCAGCCCCAGGGCTAAGGTAAACATAAGAGACGTTGTCTCCATGGAAACCTCACAACACATTGAAACATTATTGCTACACAGCCACTAACAGTAACGTTACAAATAGATACATAAGAAAGACTGGGACACATTCTGAGCCACAAGGCACAGGAAAAACCGAAACAATTAACCCACACCCCCACCCACCCACACTGCTAGCAGCAGCACAGCCCATAGGCATGAAGGGGGGAGGGAAAGGAGCAGTTCGTGAGTTACAGTTCGGGTCGGGAGCCGAGAGCCAAGGGGACGCAGCTCGCTGGGAGGGAACAGAGCCAGAAATGCGAGATCCCAGCCCATGGGGTCAGCGCAGGAGGCTCTGTTACAGTGAAGAGGGGGGTAACCCAGCATATTTACCACCACACACTGCGGATGACCAGCCACCGCGTGCCCCATCTTGCCCGCCACATGGACTGAAAACCAACCCATCTCTTCCGGCCCCAGTGCCGCCCCGCCTCACCCATAGGCACGAGGGGGCAGGTAGCCCCGCCCCCTCACCGCCTCCACCCCCCCCCCCAGGGAACCGGGCTTGCTGGGACCACGGGGGGGAGGCATGGGGGAATAAGGAGGAGGGACCCGCGATGGTTTCACCGGAGGGAGCGAGGAGGCAAATGGGGGAAGGTCAGTTAACATGTGGAAACAATGTCGGGACAAGGCATTTCGAGTGAGAGGCTTGAAGGATATTCAGGCATGCTCAAGCGAATTCAGCCAACGTCAGTCCCCTCAATTCAAGCCTCTATATGGGGCTACAGAGAATTTGAGGCAGTCGGTAAGATACTGGCATGTCCTTAACCAATACCTTTAAGTATTTGGAGACACTGAGTTCCATCTATTTTTTCACCCCACATGACTGGAAAGATCTAATGAAATTAGTTCTTAATAACACCCAATATACACTCTGGTTATCTGACTTTCGGGAGAATTGTGCTAAATATGCAGCTAACACCCGAGCAGGCATAACAACAGACCAATTAACCGGGGAGGGAAGCTACAGCACAGTAGATGCCCAATCAGCCTACCCCTGAGAAGTATACAAAGTAATGGCCAAACAGGCCCTGAAAGCCATGAGAAAGCTTCTCATTACAGACCAAAACAGCAACCTGTCCTGCACAAAAGTGTTACAAAGTTGTACTGAACCAAATCCACAATACTTAAATCGGCTGCAATCTGCTTTAAACAAGCAAGTTGAATACAATAAAGCCAGAGAGATGCTGTATAAGCAATTGGCTTTTGAAAAGGCGAACACAGGCTGTGAAAGAGCCTTGCAGGCCCTTCCTGAAAGGGAAGGCTACAGCATTGCTGAGCTAGTTCGACCCTACCAAAGAGTTGGCTCCGTGGAGCACCAGTCTGCCTCTTTAGCTGCGGCCCTCAACGCCCAGCTAGGAGTACAAGAAGAGGCCAGACATAGAACAAGTTGTGTCAGATGTGGTAACACTGACCACTTTCAAAGGGATTGCCCTTGGAGACCCTTAGCAGCAACATCTCACAAGTACCCAAACAGCAGGGAATGGGCTGAGTGTACCAAGGGTGCCGTGGGCGGGGCAGAGGCCTCCCCATTAGCATCGCACTACTTGCTGCTGTGCTGCTCGCCATCCTCCTCTTTACCACCAGCTTTCACGAGCAAGAGAGGAAGCAGCTTGAGGCAAGCCACAATGTGCCAGCAAACAACCCCAAAAGTACTCACTGTCTTGGGACCGGAGGGACAATTAGCCAAGGTAACTCCTTTTGTTGCCCCCATTCCATGTACACTGTGGGGAAGAGATGTTCTCGGGCAGTTTGGCACAGTCATGCAAATTCCTCCTGCAAGCAGCCAGTTTTTTTCAATAGGGACCATTGGTCAGCCGTCCCAAACACCGATTAAGCTGGTCTGGAAAAGCGAGCAGCCAGTCTGGGTGGACCAATGGCCTATGAAAAAGGAACGACTTGAACAATTAACAGAGCTCACAAGGGAACAATTAGAAGCAGGATATATTGTGCCCACATCCAGCCCATGGAATACTCCCGTGTTTTGCATTCCAACAAAAGCAGGAGGTGGAGAATGCTGCAACATTTAAAAGCAGTAAACGCAGTCATAAAACTTACAGGAGCATTGCAGCCTGGACTGCTCTCACCCACTATGCTCCCAACAAATTGGCCACTAGTGGTAATTGATTTAAAGAACTGTTTCTTTACCATCTTCCTACACCCTGAGGATGCATCAAGGCTTGCCTTTCCCATCATGGCCTTGAACAATGCACGACCCATGCAAGGCTATTGCTGGGTTGTCCTTCCTCAGGGAATGCAAAATAGCCCGACGAGGTATCAAACAACCACGGTACACCATTATGCAGATGACATACTAATAAGCACGGCCACAGGAAATGAACTGCCATTTACTCTTACTGCTCTAATCAAAGCTGTCCAAGATGCAGGGTTACAGGTTGTTCCAGAGAAGATCCAGCAATCACAACCCTGGACTTACCTTGGATGGGAAATCACGCAGCAAGAAATCTCTCCACAGCTACTGCAACTCGAGGTAAAAAACACTTTATATTTACATGAGTTGCAAAAGCTTCAGGGGGCCATCAATTGGTTAAGGCCTATTTTAGGCACAACCACAGAGGAGCTACACCCTCTGTTTGAGCTGCTAAAGGGGGACTCCAACTTAACGTCTAACATGTCTCTGACAGCAGAGACCAAGCAGGTATTAGACATTCGTGCCAAGGCAATAGAGGGCAGACAAGGCAGAAGGAGAAATCCTGAACTGCAAATCTGCCTGACCTTCATCCCCAGCAGGTACCAGCCATTTGCAGTTTTGTTTCAGTGGGATCAGACTGAGAAAGACCCACTGCAAGGCTATTTTTGCCCCACACACCACCTAAAACTGTGTGGACTAATAATGAGATGTGTGTCAAGCTTGTCATTAAAGGCAGAGGACGACTGCAGGAACTAGACGGAAAGGATTCTGCCATCATATACATTCCAGCTATGAAGGACAACTTGGATTGGATGCTAGCTGAGAACACAGGATTCCAAACTGCCTTGACAGGCTTTGACGGTGACATTTCCATTCATCTCTCCAAACACAGATTGTGGGCAGAAATCGGTAGTTTACCTTTAAAAGCCACAACCAGATGCAAAAATGAACCAGTGAAAGGCCTCAGGGCCTTCACAGATGCATCTGGGAAAGGCACAAAAGGCTGCAGTGACTTGGGTAAAATCCTGCTACAGAACAATGGGAACGAGAGGTACAGACCATGAACCAAAGCTCTATGCAGGTTCTGGAACTGACTGCCATTCGTATTGCCTTGAGGAAATTTTCTGAACAACCTTTTAATATTGTAACTGATTCCTGTTATACTGCAAAGTTAGTATCCCGTCTCGAGAGTTCATTTCTTCGAGATATCGTTAACCTTCACCTGTTATTTGAAATGCGTTCTGTTTGGTTTCTTGTTAATTATAGGAAGTTTTGATTTCTATGTCAGGCTCGAGACATCATCATGTCATGCCCAGGCTGTCAGGAAATCACACCCATGCCATCTCAGGAAGGTGTTAACCCCAGAGGGTTAATGGCAAATGAGATCTGGCAAACAGATATCACGCACATCTCCGAATTTGACATAATAAAATATGCACATGTAAATAGATACACATCCACAATACATAACCTCCACAACACCCACTGAAGAAAAGGCCAAGAGTGTAAAACACACTGGCTTAGTTACTTAGCAACCCTTGGTACCCCAAAACAGATCAACACTGACAATAAAACAGCTTCACTTCCTATCAAATAGGAAAATTCTCACGTCACAAGTATTCCACACTAACCCATCAGACAGGCAATTATTGAAAGGGCACATCACACACTGAAACACATGTTACATGAACAACAGAAAAAAGGGGGAATCTGTGTAGCCCGCAAGAGCATCTGTGAAAAGCCATGTATGTTATCAATTTTTAAAATTGTGACAGTGCTGGAAAGAAGCAGGTATGAAAAGCAACGCAGGCCCCAGGCTTGTGCCTCTCCCAAACCACTGGTCATGGTAAGAGATTTGATTTCTGGGCAGTGGACGGGACCGCTAGATCTCGTGACTTGGGAGAGAGGCTATGACTGTGTGGCTGCAGGAAAAGAGTTAAAATGGATTCCTTCCAGGTGTGTTAGACCCTACCTAGGTACACAACCACAGCAGCAAGAACCAGAGTAACGCAGAAGTTATAAGAAAGTTATGTTTATGTTTCAAGCTTACATTTAAGGACGACTGTAAGGAATTGGCTTGTGTGAACCTCTGAGACAGCAAGGCCATGGGAAAGCAGCAGTGTCTTTGTATGTGCTAAAACTGGCTGGTAAACAGGAGGTTGGCATTAGCAAAACAAAAGCAACTGAAGAGCCACCTGAGTAAACAAAGGAAGGGAGTAGAGGTGATATCACCACTTAAGTAAGTACCAATAATGAGCTCAATTCCTGCAATATGTATGAACCAATTATGGAATGTATATTAAGCTGTAGACAATATGCAATAAATGAAGTTTGATGATTCTCACATTGAGCGTCGCCTTACTTCCCTCGTCGCGACAGACGACCAGTGTGGCAAAAAGCAGTCTGTAAAGAATCCATGAATGTGTGTATGATGTGTGAAATGACGGTGGTCAGTGAATGAGTGAGTGAATGAATAAGAGAGTTGTATGACTGGACAAATATTAAAACACAAAACACCTCACAAAATAACACTACCTCTGCCACAGGGTCACTTTATGAGAATTTAGTTTTGCTAAACTTAACCTGTTTCTTAATAAAGTTGAACCCCCAGTTATTTAAACCCTCAGATTAATAAAGATTATAAGTATGCACGGTTGGGCTAAGGCCCCTAGGTTAATAAAGTTATTTCTCCAAGTTGCACTACCCTTTAGGAAAATAAGAAAGTTTTAAAAGGTTTACGATAGAAGTATAAGAGGCCAAGGCAAGCGATGTGCTGGGACGTTGCAAGCTTTGGTAGTTTCCAATGTACTGTTCTGATTGTTTGCACTGTTGTTTTTGCACTGTTTTCGTGACCTTCTTAAATAATTGAGAAGGGGGTGATGTAGGGGGCATGTCTAGGTACTAGGGGACGTACTGGGGCAAGGATGCCCAGGGGAGCATGCGCCGATATAGACAATCCTATTGGTTAAGGAGGTCTGTATTAGGGAGGAGGTTCAAAGATATACTGAAGCTTGAAACCACGACACCGTTGAAAGCTTAACAAAAAACAAGATTTATTACCAAGAGAGTGGCCAACAAAACGAACAAACCCAAAAGGGAGGAAGGAGGAGAGAAATAAGCCCCAGTTACCCAGCTGTTGCCCATAACGTTATCTTACCGACCTAGCATGCCTATAATTACCCATAGCAGAAGTGGCATCCTTGGAGAGTCAGTAAGTTCACAAAACTGGCAGGCGTCCCCGCCGAAAGGCAATGTTGTCCTTGATGTGAAGTTAACTCCCCTCCGAGAAAGCACTATCTACTTTTATACAATTAACTGAGTGACCACAACCTCCCAGGTGTGGCCAGCACTGCCCAGCCAGAGGCCCTCAGTCCCACCTCCCGGTTATGTAAGTGCAGCTCTTCTGCGCATGCGTGAGAACTTCAGAAATCCCCTCACGCACGCGCAGTATGCTTTGGGGGTCTTTCTTAATTGAGTCTGGGGGCGAGCCTTCCTCCCCTCCTCATCAGAATCTTCTTCAAATGCCCTTGGCGGACAACTGGCCAATCACAGAATACCAATTAAAACAGTTTATACAAGAAGCTCTCTTCAAGGACAACTTTCCCGTTTATCAGTGCTTGTTTTCCCATAACTTGGCAGGGAAAGAGCAAAGCTTTCACAGGTGGCAGGGCCAAACACAGACCAAAAGTATCAGCATAAATTCACCCTGGTACAGAGGTCACATGGTTCTGGGAGATAAAAGGGAGCGCAGGTTTGAAATAAACTCTCTTTGGTTACCATCTCACAAGGAGCGGACTGCATTTCTTTATCATATAAAGGCCAGTAGACACGTGCACCCTACAGGCCTTCACAGAAAAATCATATGTGATCATGTCATTGGAGCCCATTTTTGATGCATATTCACAAGAAAGCTGAATTAAGTCACATGGGTTACCTTACTTTTCACATTTCCTAAGTTTTGAGGTACTGCTTTTGTAATTTTAGTAATTTCTCAATATAACACAGTGCAGAATAGTACATACTTACATGAAAACATAAATTGTGTAATATATACAAGTACCATAGCTTCAGTATACTTCATACTCATACAGTTAACAGCAGAGCTCAGGCATGCCCTGAGTTAATTTCAATACATATGAATACATATGTTGGCTCAAGGGTTGGGCTTGATGATCTCGGAAGTCTTTTCCAACCCGGTCGATTCTATGATTCTATTCTATGATTCTATGATTTTACATGCAGTAAAAACATGAGGAACATAACATAAATACACAAAAAATTAAAGAACTGGGTGAGATAGTACAACATTTTATTTGTAGTGAGTTAAAGAGGCTGCATTTCTCACAGCTGGTATTGATTCACCCCATGCTATATTTTAAGTTCTTCTCTGACCTTGAGGAGTACTTGACCATCTTTCTCTCTTTCAGGAGGGTACCATACCCATCACAGCAGCCCCAATGCCTCTTCAGGCGATGAGGGGGAAGAGCCACGAGCACCAGTTTCAGTTTTTCAGGCAGTTTCTGGTGTAATTGTGAACACACAAGTGATGTTGCAAAACTTTGCTTGCAAAATAAATGTCAGACTCCTCCAGTGGCATCCTGGCAGAGTTCTGCCACATTCACTTGCTTTCATTTTGCTTTGCTCAGCGAAATGTTGCAGACAAAAAGAATACACTAATTGTTAAATTGGAGAAATTGAGGACCGTGTTGCTGATTCAATTGCTGCCATGTTTGTGACAATTTTATCTATCATGGTTAGATTTCACTTCATAGAATTGTAAGAAAAATAGCAAGGGTTGTTGAGAGTTTAATAAGTGTTGGGAATGCAAGCAAACATCTTATTTGGTTGCAGCCTTGTTCAGGAGCACAGCAAGCTCTATCAGAGGAAAAGCCTCTGGTGTCAGTGTTATAACAGTTCCATGTTGTATCTGTGTAGCTACAGTATAGAAATACACTCCATCCACTAGACTCATGCAAACACGACTGAATGTGCTAATGAAGGATTGCTAGACAGTAAGAAAAGTCTGTCTACCCAAGCTCAATTACCTTCTCCAGCAGATTCTTTAATTTAAAAAATTTGGTGTATGCATTTTCTTTTTTGTTCTATTCTCCTTCCTGCTGTCTCCTTGGGACTCACTTGTGATAAAAGCATAGGCAGTTGCTCTCAGACAGTTTGAACTGTTCTATAAGCAACATCCATTCACAAGCTGTGTGCTGAAAGGCAAGATGGATCTCTGCTTTGATTAAGGTAAGCAATGTGTCAAGGGTGCCTTTAAGCTGAATTTTGAGTGATGTGAAAGTCAAACGGAAAATTGAAGTTTAGATGGTGCACATTAAACCCTGAATAAAAATGGGGCTGATGCATCATCCTGCAGCTGGAGCTGTTCTCCCTTTCTGCCTGTCTTTTCCTCCAGGTGGTCATAAGTAATGACACTTCAGTCTCGCAGTGTCTCAAATAGGTAATTTTCCAGCCTTAGCTATCCATACCCTTGCAGCACACGTAGTGATGAAGCAGCGTGCTGTAGTTCAAGAACTGATTGCTCACACTTTGAACCATAGTTAAAGAATGTGTTTGGCCAAAAGAGCTGAACAATATATATCCCCATGCCTGGGGGTGGGGGCAAAAGAAACTTAATTGCTCACAGTAGTAACCAGATAAAGGGAAAACTGCATCTTGGAGCATTGCTCAGTGTATGAATGTGGCAAGAAAAGCCTGGCTGGAACTTGATAGGGCAGAGACATGGGAGAAGGAGGAAGCAATTTTCTCTTTCTTTGCAGTCCAAATAGAGCATAGACTGGGGGAGCTGTGTATTGACAGACATAGAAGGGAACTAGAAGATGCTGCAGGTTTCCCTCAGGACCACTTAGATTGTGAGTGCCCATCCAAAGGATGAAGTATCCTACAAAAGGCAGTTGTGTCCACTTTCCCTTTAAAATCCATTATTTCTTGGTGTAAAATACAGCCCTGGGAGGATGAATCACTGGCAGTAAAGGCTCAGAACAATGTGCCTCACAGTCATGCTTTCATCTCACAACCTTCCTTGGTATTCTTCTGCACTCAGAGACAAGAGAAGGATGAGCCCTAGCTCATGCTTTGATTGCAGATGCTTCCTCCTGGGTTATATGCACCTTAACTTCTGAGGCTGAAGAAGCTGGGATTCCCCTCCATGTGGGGGAAGCTGCTTCACTGCTAGCCAGTGCAGTGTGCAGGAGGCAGTGGTGCTCCCACCAGCATCTGTCAGGGCTGAGCTTCATGCTGTTCTTCAAAAGGAAACACTGAATGTGTCCACCTTCCTAAAGGAACTCCAGGCTGTAGGTCCCAAGATTATAAAAACATTCATCTGAAGTGATGAAGGAAGGACATAGGCTCCTGAAGGGGCAGTGCTGTCCATGACCCCTGTGCTCATTGCTTCACTGTCTGCTTCTAGACTTCCTTTTGTTTGTCTCTTTGTGGACTGTGTATACAAACTGCAGGGACCCAAGTCACCAGACATAGAGGTCTCCTCTGCTAGCCAGACACCTTAAGCTAAGCTTATAGGTTCTGCATTATTTATAGGCTCTAGCTTTAAACAATTGTCCACTTGGAGACTCAAGAAAATTTGTCCAAATTAGATCTAGACTATCTAAACCACGTTAAAGCCTTGTGTTCATGTTTTCATTCAGAATTCATGTTATTTCCATTTAGCTTAATTTACTTGGCTAATGAATTAAAGGAAATCAATATTCTGGGATTTATACAAAATATGAATACTTTTTCTCACCCAACTTTTTTTCTAAACTGGCTAACACTGCTCTAGTGCAGGTCAGATTCTCAGTAGGAGCTGTAACTGCATATCTACAGGTATCACAAAACCACAGAAGGTGAAGGAAGAAAAAAATGTAGCTATGACTTAGTACGTGCTCATCAAGCCTTTATGGTCCTCAGCATTGTCACGAGTACAACAGTACCTCATGTACGAGACATGACATGGGTTTTGCCCTTCCCACCAAACATGCCATACTTCTGCTCACAACTCTCCGCTGAACCGCATTCCCACAGAACAGTCACTATCCCCACTGCCCAGAGGAGGAACAAGCCTAACAAAGAAAAACAGGAAAAAATGGGCTGGTAGAATTAGACCAGCACGTAGGGTCTGTGGTCTGTAATAATAATAATAATAATGGCCCATCTTCGCGAACGAAGATTTGGGGAAAGGTCTTTTACCTTTCCAGCCTGCGCAATGGATTTTTTAGGTGGGACACAGCCTGCGCTGAACTGAGCCCACCCTTTAATCCTAAGGTTCATCTGCCGGGGCCAAGCAAGCTTGGACAATGGCAGTGAGGTCCTCAGGACGTAGGTTTGTTTAGAGTGTCCTTCTCATAGATGGATGGCCACACAGGGCTAACGACCTCCATCAGGCCAGGAGACCGGGATTTGAACTCGTGGTCGCAGCAGTGAAAGTCCTGCACGCTAACCACTAGGCCACCAGGGGTCTCCTGTGGTCTGTAGCAATTGGCAAAATGAGCTATGTGTTTGTGGGCAGAGGTGACTCAACTTTTTCCTTATTATTGGTGTATCAGGCATGTTCTGTCTGTAGCAACTCTATTTTTTCATAAATGTATCATATATATCTACTTTTTACATTTAATTTTTACTCTTGTTTGGCAGGCCTACATTCTAAGAACTTACATTAAACATTCATTAAACCTTTTTTCAAGATTTTACCTGTTGGATACTTTTTTGTCTCTTGTGAATAACTCATTGAGATATTGTTTCAGTGGTGAATTTGAACTCTTTCTTGGTTAATTTTTAATTCCTGCTCAAAGGTTTGTAATTTGAAAGTAGTTTGACAATGAGCAGAACCTAATATGTATCAATAAGAATGGGGATAACCCAGTTAATTTTTTTTTCTGTCTCAGGGTCCTGATGAACACCAAGCAGCCCAGAGCAGAGGTGTGTCCCAGATTGCAGAACAGTGATATGGTAAAGCCAGTGTAGTGAGCTGCAGAACAAGAATGTTTGGGACTACATTCAAGGAGGCACTTAGGCACCCGAATCCCAAAATTATGCATTTAAAATACCTCTATAAGCCACTGCTCAGTCCTGGAAATGCCTAAGTCCTTAGCCACATACCTTTTCAGGTTTAAGTTCTTGGGGGTACTGTTAGGTGCACTTTGCACCTCCCTCAAGGTTGCTCAAGTCTTTGTAGGGTCAAGCAGCTCATTGCTTAATGTGCATCTAAGATTCACCAATGCAGATTAATTAGGAATTTCTCTGCCTGAGTTTCTTAGAGTTGTGATGGTGATACCGAAAAGCGGCAGAAACAAACTTCTTAACACCAATTTGTAGATGCTAAAAAGGGCATTCTTCTTTATTCAACATGCTGGACATTCGTAGGATAGCTCCTCTAATAGAACGTACCAAATGACAGATGGACAGGGCTTTTTATTACACATACTGTTTACATATTCAGTAGATATTCTCACTTAATACATATTCATTAGTTTGTTTACATAGTCATGCCCCTATTGGAAGTCCTTGTTTGGTCCTTCTGGGTCTTCTTCATCATCTTGACCTCAGTTCTTGAGCAGGTACAGCATCATTGTGTTCCACCAACCAAAGCTGTTATGTTTGTTCTTTATCTTGTTTGGGTACATAGAGCTTAGTTTACATTTCCTTTGTTTGAGTACATCCTTATCAAATTCTCTAGGACTTCTCTAAGATTATATTGTTCCTTATTTGTGCATTCCGGGGTACTGTGAGTAAAGTTTCTATTCCTTCTATCGATGGTTGTGCTAGAGGTCATCCAAAGGAAAATAAGGTCTAGATTAAAGAGCACTTAAGTGCCTGCAAAGTGAACTCTAACACTCCTTTATTTAAGCATATGGTTCTTGAGTGCCTAGAAACTGAAACCCTGAACTAAGTTCAATTTCCTACAACTGATCCTGCAGGCTTTCCTCTGGGAGGAGAGTTTGTGGGTCTAAAGGGATAAGTCCCAAGCCCACATGCTGAGTGTGGGACCCGAGATGCACAGGCTGAGCCTAGAACCTTTCTCTAGGAAATTTGAAGTACAAGGTGCATTTGAACTCACACTCAGCTAGGAACGCTGGTTATTTGTTTTGCTTTAAACTGACTTTGGATTGAAGACAGAAATAACCCTAAAAAAGTGAGTAGATGCCAAGGCTTCTTCCTTCTCAGGAAGCGACCTGATCAACAAGGAGAATGTGAACAATGACACGTTGGGGTGTGCGAGCTGTACAGACCCCAGGGGAGCCTGTCCTGCTTCATGAATCCCAGGTAGATTTAAAATCTGAGAACTTGCAGGCTGAAGAGAGGCTGATTTTACATACTGTTGAAGTTGAGCAGCCACTAAGCATAGAGGGGTTTGAATCACGTTTTCAGGCTATCCACCTCAAGTACGCTCAAGTTCCTTTTTGTTACTAACCACAGGCATCGCAGGGAATTGCTGGAGGAAGAAATAACCAATGTTTTTTTAGGTCCCTGCTTTGAGTTGCTTTTGAGTCCTGAGTAATTCTGTGTGATGACTGAAGTGAACATCATGCAACACCAGTGGGGCCTCTGCAGCCAGTGCATGAGCACACAGAAACAGGCAGGGCACACCCAAACTGCTGCAGCACAATACAGATCTCTGTGATATCTGAAGCACCACATTTCTTTGGAGATTGGTTCTTCACAGGTGCTTATATTCAGCAAAAATAAAAACCAGATTTTTTTCCCCCTGCATTTTGACCAATTCATCACTGGATGGGTGTAACCCAAACCTGTGTATTCTATAGCCTTCCATGCCATTTCCCAGAAACTGTTATCAATAGAGCATTTACACCCTCTGCCCAGAGCAGCCTGACTCCTCAGGCTATAAACTAGGCATTAAGAGGCCTGCGAGATAGGAAGATGTTCCTGTCCTCACACCCTTTTGTGGAATTCCCTGCCCTGAGGGAAGGACTGAGCATTCCTGCCTGAACTGGAGAATATATAAACTTGGAGTTTTGGAACCTTTTTACCACTTGTGGGATCCAGAGGAAGACTGCAGCTCACCGCTCTCAACCAGACTGAGACCACCACCCTCAACTGGACTGTAATCACCATTTTTGACCAGACTGCAACAGGTTTTCCCCTCTCCTTTTACTTTGGACTCGGGGCCCAAAGAACACCACTCTGTTCATGCCCCAGGGTGCTGGGTTATACATTTGGGTTTTGTGGGTTAAAACCAATTGTTTGTTTGTATAATCATACTTATTGTATTATTTTATTAAATTGTTATTCTGACTTATAATCTCTCTTTTGAGTTGAGTGAGTTCATTTCCCCTGCTGGTTTACCTTTAAACCAGCACACTGCACACAGATCTCTAGTTCCTCCTGTTTTTTCCCCATACTGTGCGTTGCTGTACAGGCACTTTACAGAGGTATTTGAGTGTGTCAAGATCCTAGTGGGGAGGCAAGGGGATGCCCCCATAGTCCTGTCTTGTAGATCCATCTTTGGCTGCTTGTGCTTGCTCGAAGTATCCCCACTTAAGCCTTATTTTGCTGCATGGGTGGTCACTATAACTCTCCCCTTCCCCCACCTTTCCTAGCTTAACGCTCACCTTACCAGGTTGGCCATTCTATTGGTAAAGACACATGTGCCCTGTTTTGTGAGGTGGATTCCATCTCTCCCAATCAACTGCTGATCAGCAAACAGGGTCCCATGATTATAGAAACCAAACCCCTGTTGCCAACACCAGTGACATAGCCAGTCATTTACTTGGTAAATATGTTCAGTTCTCCTCTCGCCATTTTCCCTAACTGGCAGGATCAAGGAGAAGACTACTTGGGCCCCCAGACCCTTGACCGACATCCCCAGAGCTCTAAAATTGTGTTTGATGGTTCTCAACTTACCCTTGGTATCATTAGTGCCCATGTGAAAGACCAGCAGGGGTAATAGTTGGATGTATTGACAAGCCTTGGCAGTCTTTCTGTGACATCTCTGATTTGAGCCCCTGGCAGACAACAAACCTCTCTGGACAACTGGTCAGGTCAGCATATGGGTGCCTCTGTCCCCTGCAGCAGGGACTCACCTACGGTAATCATTCGCCGCTTCCTCTGGGTGATCTTGTCTGGCACAGGGTCTAGTGACTCAGTTGCTTCACTTGAAGTCTTATTCAGCTCCTTCTCAGCTTGGAGGGCACTAAACCTGTTTGTTAATGGCAAGTCTTCAGAAGGAGCAAGAGCATTTCTCCTCATACAGAGAGTGGCCAGTTTCCAGCCTTCCTCTTCTACTGATTTTTGGATTTCTTGTGAGACATGGTGCAAAGCCCACCTGCATCTCTGATGTAGAGAGGGGCTGAGACTCCTGAGTCTGTAGGGTCTCTGACAATATTGAAGTAAGGCAAGGCCTAGAGAGCAAATGTAATATAGCAATACGAAAATTAGAGAGTTAATTTAGAAAGCAAGCCCTAAGCAAAAGCACAGAGAACTTGGTCTTAGAAACAGCGGAGGCAATAATTCATTAAGGTATGCAGAACACGCTGACATGAAAGAACAGAAGCATATGTACTCAGGAAAACAGAAGGAACTAAGAGACTAAAATAAGTATATAGAATGAAAACAAAGGGTGATAAGGAAAGAGGATGAGCTAAAACCCAGGTACCCTTGCCAGATATCAGGAACCTCTGCCAGATGCACTAGGAAATCGGCCAAATTATAGAAGTTCATGAAAGTTTAGGATGATGATGAAAGAAAGAACAGGAGTTCATGAGGCCAAAGAACAGGAATGACCCCTCAAATTCTCCCCAAATTGAAGACCACACCTCTAACTCTGCCTAAACTCCACCTGTTATGAATATTAAAAATGTATGTTGCAATATTATGCATATTCATGTTGTATGATGCAATTGCTTGACAAAAATTGTATAAAAGCTCCATCTGTGAGTTGCTGGAACGAAGCAGTTTGTCCAGAGAGATCTGGCTGCTCCCCGGTGCTGCAATAAATACCTCCTGCTTAAAGGCTAAAAAAACTTTGTCTTTGAGCAGTTCCTTTGTGCCTTTTTGGGGGCAAAATTTTGGCATCAATATCCTATCTATTTCTTTCTCATCTTCGCAAATGCTGCTCAGTCTAGTTACTTCCTCACATAACTCCTTGACCTGGAGACATAGCGCCTCAACAAGAACACACCTGCAGAGGAGATGACTATCAACCCCAGCTTTTCATCAGCCCCAGACAACTCATCAGTGTTCACTTTTAGAAATAAGGATCTGGAGCTGTAGAAAACTGGTTTTTATGGGTGCTGAAGGAGAAAATGAGGCTGCATACACAGAGTTCGATTTTGGGATTTGTCCACCCATCTTTCCAGCCTTCCCCTTTCATTAGGGTTCCTTTGTAACCAGCACCTGGTGTTTGTCTTTTAGTTAACTGGAATTCCCAGGATCGTCCTAAACCAGTGCCTTGATCCCACACATTCACCTCACATCATGTGGTGGCTGTGTTCAGCCATGAGAGAAAAACACACACTATCATGCAGATCATTCAAAGTGGTTTTCGCTTTGAGAACACAGCACTCTATCAAAAACACCAGTCAAGGCCAAAATACTCCTTTTTGACCCTAATTAACTGAATGCAGGTGCTGACGGCTTAACTTGTTCCCACATCTCCCCCTTTTTTGTTTTGACACACAGGGTTCACTGTGAAGAGGGCCAGGACCTGGGCTTCTTGTCTTCGGGCTTGTCCGATGTGCTTCCAGAGGACTTAAAATATTAAAAACAGACAAATTATTTAAAAAATTATTAAAAAATCCTAATTAACTGAATGCACATGCTGACAGCTTAACTTGTTCCCACAGTTTTAGGCAGAACAAAGAGAACAAAGAAATAATATCTAACAAACATAAATGATACCATATATAGTATACATTTGTAACATGGAGCTGTAGACCAGCAAAGAAGAAAGGTGGAAAACTGTTAGCAAACATAAAAAAGATTATCCCAAGTTCATGTCAGGCTAGGAAGAAGAATGCAACACCATGAACATCATATTCCTCCCAGTGAGGAACTCTAGGGGCCGATTGGTCAATGGTGTTATCCTCTCCAGCTGTCCAAAGCTCCTGACTTGAAGGTCCAGAGGAGCAGTGGAAGAGTGAGCATAGGTCCAAGAAATAGGAAAGAAATTAAGAAATATATGTGTTACAATTTTATTATTGCTATTATTGAGACCTTTTCTGTAAAGACGTGGTCTAGCTGCATTATTAGTCTCCCTTTTTCTGCAGTAATAAGATCTAGACTAATAATGATTCTTTAATTAGACTGTTAAGATTTACATTATAATAAAAATAAATTCTTGGCTTTATTTATATATATGACATGCTTTCTCTTTGCCCACAAAGAAGTTTGTAAATGTTATAATCTGTTATTTCCCACACAGAAGGAAAGAAAATGTTTATTGGCATCTTGGGAGTACCTGAGCTAAGGCAGAAAAGTCCTCTGAGCTCATTGCCCCAGTGACTGCATGGCTACACTGGAGCTAGCACCCTTTAAAAGGAATTTATCAGGTCACATTTTTCTTTCATTAATTCATTTACAGACACTGTTTCACAAAAAAGTAAGATGTTTCCAGTCATGAATCACCCTGGAAAGCCATGGCTATTACTCAGTTTTGGGGCTACAGGGGTTTTCCTTGTCATCTTTAACTACAAAGAGAGTAGAGGCAAGTGCTTCTTCTCACCTGGGAACCATAAATTAACTTTTGCAGTTTGGCACTAACACTTGCTCTGTTTACTCCAGTGATTTTAACCCTTTGCCATCCAGGTTGAACACCCAACTTCTCAACATCCTGTTTTGTTAATATTGAAATTTGTGCTCCTGTATCTATTAGAAATTTCATTATTTGTTGACAGGGACCCACTGGGATCGAAATATATGGGCCATTGTTATCTATCCATTGATAGCATTCCACTTGTCGGACAGACAGGCCCTCCAGGCACTACTGGTTTTTTGAACTTGAATTTTGGGAAGGAAAAGGGTTATTACCCCCTCTTAGAGTTGGTGATGGTGTCTGAATGTTTGGGGTATTTTCTCTCCAATTGCTACTACTGTGTCTCTGAACCACATTAGTTAGATTCTGGATAGTACTGGCAGGCTGTCTCTGAATCACAGCTCTTGGAATGCCTAATGGTAATGCTTGATTATATAGCTCTCTCCACTTTTGAGTCCTGGATTAATGATCAATGGCTTTGGTTCCTGGGAACTATCAATTTGTCTAACTTTAAAATCTGTATTTCTGGTTTCATTAGATAGGTCCTGCCATCCCATCTCTCGCCCATAATTTACAATGTCACACATTAATGTTGCCCAGGTGGGGAGATCTCTGTGCATTAGTGGTTCTTCCTGATCCTCAGCAACTTCCCTTAAGTCTAGCAGAGCATTAAAGTCTGTGCCTATCTTAATTTCATCTAGTTTTGCAATGAGATAAGGCTTAAGTATAGAAGGGGCTTGCTTAATTAGCAGCTTTAGCATGGTTCACAACAGCTGAAATAGGAATGTTAAGAGGTCTGTGTTCATGCATAGCCTGGATACAGGTAGCTTTTGCGATAGCTGTGGAGAGCACATTTTAGGATATGATAGGTATTAATAGAGGGTCTCATCTTTCCAATTTATCTATTCTGCCAGCCCAGTATGCCACTCTGCTTGTTATCAAGTGCGGATCATCGGGGGGTTCAGAATTTAAAAAGACACCAGGACCCCAAAATCCATTGGCTTTGTTGCCATTTAGCAAGATTCTATCTCCTCCAGTTAGGCATAATCACCATAAATATTCA
Source organism: Neopelma chrysocephalum (assembly GCF_003984885.1). Lineage (NCBI taxonomy): Eukaryota > Metazoa > Chordata > Aves > Passeriformes > Pipridae > Neopelma > Neopelma chrysocephalum. The sequence continues at coordinate 232,300 of NW_020925163.1, forward strand.
GTTCCAGTCTCACCTGGCTTACAGCCATGGTGTTCTTGCAAATCAGCCATCTGAATAGGTTCAAATAGGGTTATTTTTCTGTTATGTGTGGCAAGGGTCTATGGGAGTTGTAGTTTTCCGGGTTCTCACGCATGCTCAATCAATACTTGATTGTCATTGGTTGGAAGATCATGTGACATGTTTAAGCGCTGTATTTAAACCAAAGTGTTTTGTAATAAACCTTAATTCTGCTCTGGCACTCGTTCTTGTCTGAGTGGGGTTCGTGCCTTATTCAACACCTCAAATGGCCGTCCGTTAAACAGGGACTTCAGCAGGTTACCGGGAACCAGTAGCAGCAAGCTCTGGGGAATCTGTCCGGAGGTGTCCATATCGCCAAAATCAAAAGGAAGAAAAGGAAGAATTTAGCGTGCTGGGTTACCTCTGCAAAAAAGGGACAAAAAGGAAGAAAAAAGGATGAAAAGAGGACAACAGAGCTTCAGCACACAGAGGTAACCAAAATACTTTGGCGAATATGGGAGGGTGGTTAACCCATCAGGAGGGAATTTCTCCAGAAATCAAACAAACAGTTGAAGCTATCATCAATTTTTTAAAAGAACAGAACAGAAAAATACAAAAAAATAGACTTTGGGACTTATTGTATTGGATTTCCGTAAATGAACCAGCTCTACCTTTAACTGGCATTCACCAAGGGTTATCTTGGAGAAAAACAGGAAGCAGGTTAATTGAAAAAACAAGTGAATGTGATATAGAAGCTCTCAAGAACATAGCAGCATGGAACGAGGTTATGGTTGCCTTGAACTTACATTACAAAGAAGCAAAACCAGCCGGGACAGCGGACCTTTTTTCCCCCAGCCCCGCTCTAGCCCCGGCGCCCCCCCGACCGCGTGGTGCAAGGACAATAGAGTAGGGAGTGTGCATGTTAGCGGAGAGAGATGGGGGGGATGGGGGGGAGGGGGAGCCCTTGGGGGGGCAGTGCAGCGACAGCGTGTAGTCTGGAAGCGTATGACGCTGGATTCACCCTGGAACCATGTGCTCCTTTCTGCCCCCTCCCCCCAGCCGCTGCCATTGGTACGTGTTCGGGGTCGCACGCGGCGCTTGCCGCGGGCGGTGCCCCCCCCATGCGCGCGGCCACATGGCCTCCCGCCGCGCCGAGCCCGGTCCCTGCAGCGGGGGTTCGGTTGCCGACCGGGGCTGCCATAGGACCCCGTACCTCTCAGCGCGGGGCTGCCGGGGTGGCGGCCCCGCGGCCGGCGGCCGGATCCGTGGCAGAGCCACTCGGGGCCGGCGGCCGGATCCGTGGCAGAGCCACTCGGGGCCGGCGGCCGGATCCGTGGCAGAGCCACTCGGGGCCGGCGGCCGGATCCGTGGCAGAGCCACTCGCGGCCGCGCCGCCCACCCCGGTTGTGGCTGCCCCTGCACCGCAGGCACCTGGTGCCGCCGGCTTTGCGGTGGCACCGGGACGGCCTGGAGCCAGGGTGGTGGTGGCATGGGGGGCTGCCAGCTTCATGCCGGCAGCCGCGGCTACGGCCGCTGCCATACGGCTTACGGTGGCGCCCCCCTCACCGAGCGCCAGGCTGGGCAGAGCGGTGGCAGGGGGGGCTGGAACGGTGGCTGGGTCGCTCGCGGGCGGTCCCGGACCGGGTGGCATGGCGGCGGCTGCGCCGCGGCGGAGCAGAGCGCTGGCGGAGGTACAGACCGCCAGCGCCTGCGCTGTGGGGGCTGCAGCTGGGGAGGCAACAGGCAAACTGCTATTACGGGGGTCAAGAAGATCTACTAGCTCCCTTTAGCTATGCGGTGGCCATAAGACCACCGTGGAGCGAGTGCGGGGACGCAGCCAGGCGGGCGGGGCCCGGGACTAGGGCACCAGCAGCAGCGGGGGCTGCAACGGGGGGGCAATGGACAGACTGCTGTTGCAGGGGTCAGTGGGGTCCACTAACTCCCTTTGGCTTCGCAGCAGCCATGAGACTGCTGCAGAACAACCACGCGGCAACGTGGACACAGCCAGCTTACTCCGGCCGTGAGGTGGAAGTGCCTCTTCCGTCACCACCAGTTCAACCAACACACAACAAATGCACAACTGTTAAAACACCACCATGGCACTCCTACCAAGAAACCAACCCACAACCCTCGCCAGCCTCAGAACAACTTCTATGCCAAAGACGGTCTGATGGAGGAGGAAGAAGAGAATTTGACGCCCTAGAAAAATCTTAGCCAAGCTGGGGCAAACTGAACTCAGCGAGACGAGAGAACCAAAAAAAAGACAAGCAGTTTTGAATCCCGCAGAAGAGGAAGAACAGCAAACATGGCAACAGCTACTACTTCAGCTCGAAGAAGAGAATACAGACTGGGAAAGCACACAGAACATATGCCTGCCCAAGCCAAGACCATCAGTGAAGTCAAAGCTACCAATGTTAAAATGGACAATATATGTATTGGCTACGTTACTAACAATAGCAGCTGTTGGTTTTATGCTGTGAGAATTTCAACTGGAACAACACAATCCACCTACTGACATGACCAACAATCTAAAGGTAACATTGCAAAACACAGCAGACATACAACTATCAGCTACCGTATTTAACTTTCTAAGTCACAAAAAGACAACTTTACTAATTGACAGATTATCTGCTATTATAAAAGGTTCTTTTGTGTTACGGGGGGAAGAATAGTAATACTAGGAGGGGCCCCAAATCGAGTATTTACTTCTCACTATTTTAAAATGCTGTTAGACAATATGCCATACACAACATGGAAAGTCAAACCTAAACAAGTAGCAAAGAAACAACCAGTTACAATTTCAACTGCAGAAACACATAACCCTTTACACACAGTCACTGCAAGAACCTTGATAAAGCAAAACAAACAAATCCCTCATACAACATGAGCCCAAAGATGCCCCACAAGACTACAACATACAGCAATACACACCTCCAAATCCACTCAAAACACAAACATGCATAAATTGGCCAATACCCAAATTAAACAATTAGAATGGGAGGCAAAGACAGGAATATCAAACATTTTTAACAGCAGAACAGATGTAACCTCACAATGGCCCTTAAAAAACATCCAAACCTGTTCAACAAGTTTTCTTAAACTAGCATCCCCAAAGCAAAACAGAGACATAACCAGCAATAACCCAGACATTAACTCTGTTTCCATTGGACCCACTGAAATCACTCATTCTGTAGAACAGAGACTGCTTCAGTCAAAGAGGAAGTCAATTAACAGCGGATTTTTCCCAAAGGCGGCACCCTCCCACCCACCGGAACCTCTGACACGGGCGTGGGGCACCTCCCCACCCACCGGAACCTCTGACATGAATGCAGGGCCGCCCCCGGTCCCGCGGTGGGGCCGCCTCCTTCCCAGGCGCCCCGGGCACGGGGTGGCCCCCGGCTGTCCTTGGCCTCGGGTGCAGAAAGGAGTGAGAGAGGGGAGCCTCATCGGCGTGGACTGTGCCCTCGTGGGAGATGAGAAGGGGAGCCTCAGAGCACACAAAGGAGAAGGACAACTCTAAACTCAGGCAGATGGAGCTTGTTTTAGCCCCGTAAGGCCATCCATCTAAGAGAAGGTCACTCAAATTAAACCTACATCCTGAGGACCTCTCTGCCACCGTCCAAGCTCGCTTGGCCCTGGCAGATGAACCTTAGGATTAAAGGGTGGGTTCAGTTCCACACATACTGTGTCTCACCTAAAAAATCCACTGCGCAGGCTTGAAGGCCTTACCCACATCTGCAAAGCCAGGCGAGGGTCGAAACGACCATCTTCTACAAATGCAGTCACACAAAGATCAAAAGACAAAGGCATATACACCTGCCTCCAAAGGTGCACCCAAATTAACTCTAGCATCCTGGAACATCAGAACCATGCTCGATTCTGCGAATAGCGGACGTCCTGAGCGACGTTCTGCCCTAATTGCCCATGAACTGTCACGTCTCAACATCGACATTGCTGCTCTCAGTGAAGTTCGCCTTCACGAGGAAGGCAGCCTCAGAGAACATGGTGCCGGTTACACACTCTTTTGGTCAGGTAAGCCCAGAACCGAAAAGCATGTCTCAGGAGTCAGCCTCCTGATCAAAAACTCTATTGTTCCTAAACTTGAAAATCTGCCAACAGGTCACTCTGACTGCATTATCTCCCTACGCCTTCCACTAAACAACAAGCAACACGTTGTCATCTTTAGTATATATGCCCCAACTCTCCAAGCTGACCCTGCTGAAAAAGATAAATTTTACACCGACCTCCACCGCCTTACCCAAAAGGTTCCTGCAGATGATAAGATCATTATCCTTGGTGATTTCAATGCCAGAGTAGGAAAGAATTTTGAAGCCTGGAAAGAAATATTAGGCAAGCATGGTGTTGGAAGCTGCAACAATAATGGTCGCCTTCTGCTAGAATTCTGTGCGGAGCAACAGCTCACCATCACTAATACTATCTTTTAGCAGAAAAATAGTCTGAAGACAACATGGATGCATCCCACATCTAAGCATTGGGATCTCATTGATTATGTCTTGGTGCGACAGAGAGGTGTCCGCGATGTCCACCACACCCGCGTGATGCCCAGTGCAGAATGCCAAACAGACCATCGACTGGTGTGCTGTAAACTTAACCTCAATCTTAAATTCAAACCTAAAAAGGGCAGTATCCCAAGCAGGAGACTTCAAGTTAACAATCTCCAATCAGCCACAGTGAGAAACAAATTCCAGGCTAATCTTCAAACTAGGCTCAATAACCATTCCACAGATTCTACAGATACCTCACCTGTAACACTTTGGCTCCATATTAAAAACAGCATCCTGCAGTTCTCTGATGAAACCTTAGGGTTCTCCCTCAAGAAGAACAAGGACTGGTTTGATGAAAACAATCAAGAGATCCAGGAATTGCTGAGGAAGAAGAGAACCACCCACCAAGCACACCTGGCACTGCCATCCTGTCACGTAAGAAAAACAACCATTCACCTTGCATGCAGCAAGCTCCAACAGAAACTCCATGACATACAGAACAAGTGGTGGATCAGTCTAGCTGAAAAAACACAATTACGCGCAGATACAGGTGATCACAGAGGATTCTGTGAAGCCCTGAAAACAGCATACGGGCCTACATACGAAGCCCAAAGTCCTCTACTCAGCGCTGATGGTCAAATGCTTCTAACAGATAAAACCTCCATTCTGAATCGATGGTCTGAACACTTTCAGACTCTTTTCAGTACTAGCCGTGTAGTCCAAGACTCAGCTATTCAGTCCATCACACAACAACTGGTGAAGTATGAATTGGATACTGCCCCCACTTTAGGAGAAACCCCTAAGGCCATACAGCAGGTGAAAATCGGCAAGGCAGCTGGGGTTGATGGAATTCCACCTGAAGTCTGGAAACATGGGGGCCAAGCACTCCATGCTAAATTCCATGAGTTTGTGGTGCGCTGTTGGGAACTAGGCGAACTACCATCAGACCTTCGTGATGCAGTCATCATCACCTTGTATAAGAAGAAAGGAAAAAAATCAGACTGTTCAAATTACCGAGATATTACTCTGCTCTCCATTGCTGGCAAAATCCTGGCAAGAATACTCTTGAACAGACTAATACCCACCATAGCAGAAGGAATTCTACCTGAAAGCCAATGTGGTTTCAGAGTCAACAGTAGTACCACAGACATGGTGTTTGTTCTCAGACAACTGCAAGAAAAGCGTAGGGAACAGAACAAAGGTCTCTATGTAACCTTTGTCGACCTCACCAAGGCTTTCGATACTATGAGCAGAAAAGGTCTATGGCAGATTTTGGAACATTTAGGATGTCCCCCCAAGTTCCTTAAAATGGTCATCTCACTCCATGAGGATCAACACAGCCAAGTCAGGTATGACAATGCACTTTCAGAGCCCTTTCTAATAATTAATGATGTGAAACAAGGCTGCGTTCTCGCTCCAACCCTATTCACAGTCTTTTTCAGCATAATGCTCCAAAGGGCCACGGCAGACCTCGATGATCAGGACGGTATCTACATTCGATACTGTACTGATGGAAGCCTTTTCAACCTAAGGCAACTGAAGACCCATACTAAGACCTTAAACCATCTTGTCTGGGAGCTGCTTTATGCTGATGACGCTGCCCTTGTTGCCCACACAGAAGCAGCTCTGCAGTGTTTAACATCCTGCTTTGCAGACACTGCTGAGCTCTTTGGGCTGGAAGTCAGCTTAAAGAAGACAGAAGTTCTCCATCAACCGGCACCTCAGGAAGTCTTCCATCATCCCCATATCACCATTGGTGAATCAGAGCTCAAATCAGTCCAGCAGTTTAATTACCTAGGTAGCATCATCTCCTTGGATGGTAAGATTGACGGAGAGATAGACAACAGGTTAGCAAAGGCATATAGTGCTTTTGGAAAGCTTCATAAAAGAGTTTGGCGAAATAAACACTTGAAGAAAAGTACAAAGATCAGTGTTTACAGAGCCATAGTGCTGTCTACTCTTATATGGATCTGAATCATAGGTCATCTACCGCCACCACCTGCAATTCCTAGAACGCTTCCATCAACGCTGCCTCCGTACAATCCTAAACATCCACTGGTCAGATTACGTGACTAATACGTCTGTTCTAGAACAGGCAGCAGTCACAAGTATTGAGACCATGTTGCTGAGAACACAGCTGTGCTGGGCAGGGCATGTCTCAAGGATGAAGGACCACCACCTCCCTAAGATCTTGCTTTATGGTGAACTTGCCACCGGCTGCCGCATGAGAGGAGCCCCAAAGAAAAGATACAAGGACTCCCTGAAACAACATCTCAGCCTTGGCCAGATTGATCACCATAACTGGTCTACTCTGGCCTCCAATTGGGAGGTCTGGAGACACACTATCCATAACGCTGCTGATGCCTTTGAGAAAGCACACAGGATCACTCTTGAGGAGAAAAGACAACGCAGAAAGAATCGTGTCTTGCAGAATATACCACCTAAGGAGTCTTTCTGCTGGGCCTTTTGCAACCGGACATGCCTTTCTTGTATTGGCCTTTTTAGCCACCAGCGCGCTTATAGCAAACGTGGGTAGAGCCCTCCCCAAATCTTCGTTCGCGAAGCCTAGCCATGAAGATGAAGAAGCTTTCCAAAAGGCAGCTTTATTGCAGCTAAACCCACAATTGACCCAGGAAACAGGTAATCCTAAATTAATAAAACAATGGCCTTTCCTTAAAACAGAGGTACTGCATTTACATACACTACTAAAAAACCATATAAACACAGCCTCGCTATGTACAAAAACCCTTTCACTAATCTATCAATCTCTCAAACCTATAGAAAGATGGATTTTCATACTTTTTGCCCCTATATCAGAGTTGGAAAAGAATGAAGTTTTTGAAAACCGAGATTTTACAACTTACTTTTTAGTTAAAGAAAAGGGTAAAAAACACTTACATAATTGCCTTTGCAAAAAAGAAAATAATGTGTTGCCCCTCAAACATAATAACAATGGTTTACTGCTTAACAATTGGGTGGCATTAGATTTTGTCATTTTCTACCACTATTCCTGTTCCTATAAAAACTTTCCTACTAACTCTTTGGCTAAACAAACGACTTGCCTCTTGGTGAAAAAAATGACAAACAAGCCCCTCTCATCTCTCACTCAAAATCTCCTTTCTTACATAATATGGAAAAAGAAAGCAAAACATAGCAAACTAAAACGTTATTAACTGTTCACTCATATAACTGCATTTTACATTTTCAAGAAGATATAAATTTTACTTGTAACACTTGTATTTTTTTTTTCAAATCAGTTTTCTTAAAAGTACTGTAAATTGTTTTCTTAGCAATAGAAATAAAGGGTAGAAAATAGTTTAAAAACATATACACATGGAATAAAATTTAGCATCTCACCATTTTAAAGCCCAATATATTCATTAATTCATATTTTTAAAATATAAAACTGGCTGATACAAAACTTTTATTAAGTTTAGCAGTTTCATATTCTTCTAGCTATGCTAAAGAATGCAAGATAAACCTTTTATCAGTCAGCAAACAAAATTGCTACACATATTATAAAAACGGGAGCAATATAAGCAATTTACTAGGGAGCTAAATTTGAATTAAATAAATTTACCCACAGATTGTTTCAGCATAGACTGCATGCTAATTACCAATCAATTGCTGGACTCAAGATAAAGAAAAGGATTTGAAACCTTCTGTTTCATGGTATAAAAAGAGATAAAAATTCTCCTTGTTACCTAAAAGCTTTTGCTATTGCCTTTCACTATGTAAATTGGTGTCATTTTAACCAAAAACATTTAAGTTTATCTCCACAAAACCAGAACACTACAGCTTTAAAAATTTTTTCCCTATTTTTTCATTAATTTCTCAGTAGCTTTATTTGAATTATTAAGAATAAAAGTTATTAGAAGTTATTAAATTCTCAATGCATCCACATACATGCAATTATCATAACAATGTTATTCAAATAATAAGTATAGAATCTTAAACATCCCCATATTTGTTACATTCAAACATTCTCAAATCATTTTGCTATCACAGAACAACATACATAATGTCAACAAGAGTGCAAAATAGCTGCTTGTAAATCACAACTACCTGAAAGACTGAATTAAACCTGGTTACAATTGCTCTAACTGATATTAAGAAATGAGAACTGTAAAACGTTCCAGAAAAAATTTAATAGGACCAACAATGGAATCTCCAATACAAAGAAAACTACACAACGAAAGATCATCTTTAAAGCCTTCAGCCAAAAAGCAAAAGACACTGTAACATAGAGTAACTCACTGCCATTGCTTCAAAAACTACAGATTCACCTGATCCTCACATCTATTCCTGCCCACTTTTCATCTGAAATAGACTGAACTGTTATTAACGTTTGCCAAGATTGTTTTTAAGGATGAAGAACAACTACAAGAAATGAACAAGACACTGAGACCATCTGCATCTGGACAAACAAGGAAGGACAATTGAACAATAAGGTACAAACCTTGGACCAGGTTCTATACAAGTGTTACAACTTACTCATGTACTTAGCACATTTAAGTTGTTTTGTAATTAACCTATGAATGTTATAATTGATTCATGCTATGCTATAGAGTTACTTTCACATCTCGAAGCCTCTTTCCTTCGAGATTTCACTAACCCTCATTTACCTAGAAAAATACACACCACATAATTCCTTGTTAATCACACAAAATCTAACTCTTACATAAGACACTTCCACTCACACACATTCCAAATAGAATAATACAACAACACACAAAAATGCTTCAAAGGCAAAAAAGAAGGGAGTCAGTATATAACCCCCAGGAACACTTATAGAAAACATCATATGTTCTAAATTTCTTAAACTGTGATGATACAAACCATAGCAGGTATGAATACCAACATAAAACTCAAATACTTTCATCTTCCAAAGCACCAGTTATGATTAAAAATCTAATATCTAGGCAATGGTCAGGACCAGTAGATCTCATAACTTGAGGGACGATATATGCCTGTGTATCCAAGGGTACCAAATTACAAAGGATCCCTTCTAAATGTGTCAGGCCTTATATTAGCCCTCCCCCACAACAGAAACAATCACCAGAAAAAATGAGTGAAGAAACTGCATTTGAAGAAACATAACCAACAATAGTAAAAGGAACACACCACACGTTGAGAAACATGCTATAAAAACACAAAAAAGAGGGGGAAAGAGATATGGGTCTGGTCCCTATATGTGTAAATCTACATTAACACTTCTTCAAAACAGGAACAATCACAAAGAAGCAATTGATACAACAAAACCAAAAGAAACACACAAACAGTAACCAATACAAAATCAAAACTCCATGATTCAAATAAAATAAAGGGTTTAAGAATGCATATGTGAGGAGAGAATGAAACGGTGGCCACCGGAATGTGAATGAGAAAGTTGAGTGGAGATATGTATGTGTGTGTGAACGCAAATACACTTTATGGCGAGACATCTTAAACACTCATTCAACAACACTGCCTCAATCAACACTCCTTCAAACACAACATCTACAACCCAACACATTTCCCTTTCAAATAAAGATGATGCCTTTACCCAATCACACAAAATCACCCTCAGATAAAAGGTTCTACACATCTACAAACCCTAGGTAATTTAAGGTTGCTTGAATATTGCACGAACCAATAAAGTTGTAAACAGTTCAATAAAGGCCTTGTGACGATAGGCCCTGGTTTTTATAAACAGTTAAGATAAAATTGGTTACATTAAGAATGTTTAAAAAATGTATTGTTTTACAACTTGTTAATTATTTAGAGAAGGGAGAGATGTGGCAAGGAATTATGGGAGTTGTAGTTTTCCGGGTTCTCACACATGCTCAGTCAATACTTGATTGTCATTGGTTGGAAGATCACGTGACATGTTTAAGCGCTGTATTTAAACCAAAGTGTTTTGTAATAAACCTTAATTCTGCTCTGGCACTCGTTCGTGTCTGAGTGGGGTTCGTGCCTTATTCAACACTTCAGTTATGGTCACCCACTCCATGCCAAGGTCCAGTAGTTACCTCTGTTTTTAAAATGGGTCTGGCTTCATACACAGTGTAATTGGAAGAAGATAAAGGGTCAACTTCCTTTGGTTCATTATTGTGCAGGTCACCCCATATATTTCCATCCCATTCTTCAGGGGATACAAATAGTTTTCTAATCTGTACAATATCAGGGGGATTGGAAGCCCACATAAGCATCATCTCCACCCTTTCTTCTGTTCCGAAAAATATTTCTGGTATTAAAAGCTTCAAAAATAGCCAAGAGAGAGAGGAGCTAACTAAAACTTTTATTTGAATAAAAGGGAGAGTTCACTGGACAATGCCCAATGAAGTCTCTCAACTTGATAGAGGTCGCAGCCTCTTTTATCCCCTTTGCCTGAAACACAGGTCCCTCCCCATTTCCCCATTGACTGAGGTACTACGGGGTTACAGACTTTCTGACACACCTACAATGTGTCCTCCATTACATGGTCATTAGGGGAAGACTCACCAACATTTTCAAAATGGAGGTTACTGAGCCTTTGCTGCTGATAGGTCCTCTTGTCTTTTGGCAAACTGCACCTTTCTGTAACTGTGTAACAGACAGATAACATACAAATGCCAAAAATTATGTTTCACCATTGTTTCTGCCTGTCAAAAAACTTCCTACCAAAAATTCTGTGTCAGTTTTCCACCAGAAGTTCTCACCAGAATTTTCCCACTGGAGTTTTCCTGCCAAAGGATCCTGTTATTGTTCATGGTTATCATATCTCTTCGAACATCTGAATAGGGCTACGTGCCAAAACACCACACACAACCTCCTTTGAACACTATAAAAGTTGAGGAGAAATTTGGGAAAAGTAGGGAAAGAGGAGTGGGAAAGAGAATGGGCTATAGCAGCTGAGAGTCTCTCCCCTGCCTCGCCCTCACCTTTTCTTCTGCCACCGTATGCTGCCTGCCCGTCACCAGAGACTGGACCTCTGCTGTCTTGAAGTGGACTGAGACCCACCGTGCCACCTGCGTGAGTTCTCCACCCTGACCATATTTCTGAGGGTCGAGAGGTGCGACTGGACTGGGACCTCTGCACGGCCTGGGACAGCCCCAGTGTGAGCAGCGAAGCCCACATCCTGGCTGCATTCCAAAGAACTGAAGCTGTAAAAGACCCCCTGCAGCTAAAGAGATAACATCCAAAGCGGCAGAGACGGAGAAAAAAAAGGGCAGAAAACTGCTTCTCTCTCTCTCTCCCCCCCCACCCCACAGACCAACTCGACGGAAAAGTAGTTTTTGGTGGTATCTTTTCTCTGCTTCTAAAAGTAATCTTAGCATTTTCCAACCTTTTCTTATTTTTTCCTCTTTCTCTTTGCATCACTTAGCAATTAATAAAAACAGTTTTGGTATGAACAGATAACTTGTATGAGTTTTAATTTTGCTCAAGGGAATATTCGAATCTGAAAGTTCTTTCTGCAATATTTAAGCAGATTGTAACAAACTGACAACTAAACTGAAGACAAGAGAAAATAAAATAAAAATTTAGCTATGTTAGTGTGACTTTGCAAAATTGTAACTGCTTAAGGTTGCTGCCCAAATTGTGGGCAATTAAGATAAAGCTAGCTTGCGTAAACAAATAAGATAAGGGACTGTCAGGGAAAGTGGGAAAGACTTTTAGCACGTAGCATTGCAAGGGAGACAGAAGAGGGGTGGGGGGAACCTAAACTGTTTGAAATTATAAAACTTTATGTAACTACTCTATAATAATAAGAATAGGAGTTAGTCAACCAAATGTCTATTTAGATAAGGCAGACTTCGTAAAGAATGTATATGATAGATAATATTTGAAATTCACTCCTTCAAAATGTATAAAAAGCTGCTGTGTTTCTTTTCTCGGCAGAATGCATGGGGGGGGGGGCGAAACCCGTCTGCATCCCCCGGCCATAATAAAAGTGTGCTTTACATATTGTTTAAGGATGTCTTTGAATCAGAACAACCAGTAACTTGTCACTTCTTACTACTAAATGTAACTACGCTACAAACTTTGCAAGAACACCTATTTATACCTAATACTTCCCGTGTTTGTCTTCTTTTCTTCCTGTAACTCTTTTAGTAGTTGTTCATTTCTCAGAGACAGTAATAACTCATCTGCTTTTCTGCCTTCTATTTCCTCTCAGACCTTGTTTCTCACTATTACTATTTTCCCTATCCTGACAGGCAGCTTCTAGGCAGGTGCTTAACATTTTGCAAATAATTCCTTTTCTCTTTCCATCTTTTATATGGCCCCTGGTCACCTTTAACTGTTCCTCCACAGATTTCCAATCACGCCAGTTGTTGTAGTTTTAGTCAAATGGGAAGAATTTTCAGTGATGAATATTTCATACCACCACGTAATTCGGAGTGTGGGGGACCACCCCTGTCTGAGCTAGATCAGGGAAGGCTGCCCCTGGGGTCTCGGAACCCGCCGGAAAGGTGGGTTCCTGGACTGGACCACCCCAGGAAACTCGGGAGAGAGGAGATAAAAGGCGGGCGCAGGCCGGACCTGCTCTCTTGGTACCTGATTTTTGCCCGCTGGAGAACCGCAGACTCTCAGAGTCTTTTCCCGGGGACCGCTCTGCCTCAGCTGCAGACGCTTTTCGCCTCAGCCTGGAGCCGTTTACGCATCAGATCGAGGTCCCCCCGGCCCCAGCTGAGCCGTCCCGGCGCGACCGACCACCGCGCCAGCTCGGGGATTCCCCTCTCGGGAGTTGTTGCCTTCTCAACCAAAGCCGTTTCCGCTCTCTCGCCCGCACAAAGTGCCACCACCCCTCGGCCCGAGCCCCCTGGGACCCAGCACTGCGCCAGGTCACCCCGACTCAGCCATTGACACACGCGTGGTTTGCTACGCCAGAACCCACGCCATCGCCTCGGCAGCATAGGACTTTTCTTCGGATGAAATATCCTTCTGGTGTTTTTTTTAACCTAGTGGGGAGGGGAGTAGCTAGGTAATATTTTCTGCTGGGTTTTTTGTTTCTTTTCCTTTTTAGTAAAATTGTTATTTTTCCTTCTTCATTCAGACTCCTCGTACTTTTTACTTTCTCTATATTGGGGGGAAGGAAATAAAAAAAAAGGAGAGTTCATCTCATTAGAGGTCTCACCTACCGAATATATTGTCATTAAATCAAGACATCAGTTATCACGAGCCCACTCATCTAAGAAATTTGCTTTTGTGAGTAATCAGTGATATCACTTGCCATCCTGCCAACTACGCCAATTTGCCACTAAATAAGTGGTTGGGGTCCCTTAAAGAATCACCAGCAAAGGTATCGGCAAAAGCAGCTTTAATATAAATTTGCCAAAGCACAACCAAGTTCAATGGCAAGGTTCACTCTACTATTTACTACATGGATAAAACATGCACAGAAACATTGAATTAGGATCTATTTAGAATGATTTATGCAGAGACCAGGGGTAGAAAGAGATAATGGTGTAAAAGGGAGACCCTCTGCTGCAGGTGGGAGTGGAAGGCTTGGACAAAATTTATTAAAGAAGCCCTGCCGTTAAGTCACAAGGTGCAGAAAGGACTCCCTTGCTTTCTAAACTCCTTCTCAAGAGAGGAGCCTGGGTGCAGCTGGATCCAGCCTTAGCCTCACGTTTTGTCAATGGTTTAAAATTAAGGAATTATAGAGGTGTGATTGAACCACTTTTGTCCCACAGGTTTTAATGATGGCAAACTGAGAATATTTATATAAAATGAATCATTTAATATTACAAATGATCAGAGAAAAGATCTTAATCAGAATTCTTTACTACACAATATAAATGCTAAAACTACTTGTAGTATAGTATGAGATAGGATAGTGCACTATATTAAAGCAATTATTGAAGCAATTATATTAAAGCTAGCAAAAAGAAATAATTGTTAAGTAGAGATTTGATGTAACTCACTCATACCAATGCTTGTGGGGAGATGTCTTTCTCTCAACCTCGGGGAGTATCCTTGGGGGGCGTCCCCACCCAAGGGAGGAATCTCTACACATACACCCCAAGAAGGATTATGTTAGAAGAACCTGACCGTATGAGAACGGACTGGACCTTTATAGTATAAAGTGATTGACTGCTAGTCACACATTTCCAGGCCAACTAGAAGCTTATCTGTCAAATCCTAGTTTAAAAAGCAGAATGTGTGTTTGAAGTTTGGTGAACGAGGCTGGTTTTAGCATAATTCAGCACCAAAACAGCACATTGGTGCCAGCAGTAACTCACCACAGATAGCTTGCATAATAGCTTGCATTATTTATTTGCATTCTCTGACCGCATTTTAGGTCTTATCAGGGTACAATCATCCTGCCACATCCTCTCATTGAGTCACAAGGTTCAGAGAGGACCCCCTTGCTTTCTAAACTCCTCAGAGAGGAGTCTGTGTGCGGCTGGATCCAATCCTAGTCCTAGATTTGGTCAACAGTTTACGTCTAAAGGATTGTAGCAGCACTTAATCATTGACTAATTTATAAAGTGGTTCAATAGTATTTACTACAATCATAACAGTGACTTAGCTATAGATTCTAGATAGCTATATTCATGCTATACTTGCTATAAGGGATTTACATTAATTCGCGCACACACACACACACAGACATAAAAAAGTATGCACAAAGGTATACCTGTGAAAAACTCCCCTTGAGAGTCAGTGAAATATGACGAATGCTTTGGCACTTCTCAACAGGTGAAGAGTTGTGCCTTGAGAAGGGGGAGTATCAGCCCAGATTCCGTCAATCAGCTGATGGTCCTCTGAGTATTGCAAGCTAGAGAGTTTGCAAGCTCTGAGAGGCCCCAGTCAGAGGGAGACGCTGGTCGCAGCCTGCTGAGGACCAGGAGAGCTCAAACAGTCTCACTTAGGACTGCTGTTTATAGGGTTGCAAGAGGATTGGCTTTAGTCATCTGTAAATTTTCCATTCTCAGCTCAGTAATTACTGGAGTTTCCAAAGCAATTGTTTCCAATACCATCAGAAATTGTTTTCAAAAACTCCAACCACAATGATACCGCTCTCCTTGGGCTGTAGTTCAGGTAGAGAAAGTTCCAAGGCTGTCATGCGATGACTGATTATCCCTACTTTCAGCCTAGGAGCTCCTGGTGCGGCAAGTGGCGCCTCGGCGAAGTCAGTGCCATCCTCACTTTAGCCATGTAAAAATTCGTGGTCAGTTCAAGGGACGCTTCACCACCCAACTCATTGCAGAAAGGTCAGGAGCTAACAGGAACTCCAAGATCATAGAGTACACAAGAAGGAAGGAGAGGAGGGGAATGTACCACCACAATCCACCCTGTGACTAAAGCCAATCCCTTTTTCTCTCACACAGTGGTGATGCCTGCTCTACTGGTGCTAAGAAAAAATCTAGGAGCCGTTAGCTGGGGTGAGATAAGGAAAGGATTTAATTATGCCAAGGCAAGAGATGTTACATGACGCGCGCGCACCCCGGGCTGTGCCCGAGATGTTACATTTATAACAATATCTGGCCAATCCCAAGTGTGTCCACCCTATAACTTTTGGCCTGGTCCACCCCCTGGCCCACCTCCTGGAATTGGGTCGGGGGGCTTTTTGGGACCCCCTCTTCATCATTCTTCATCATCTTCGGGGTACAGAGAGCAGAGTCACCCAGTTCCTTGACTCTGTCCTGCGGTTTAGGCCAAGATATAAGCGTTCTCCAAACAAGACAGGCTTGCCTTGACTAAGAGACTAAACATTTTCTACTGGATATGGGAATAGGGTTGATATGGGGAGTATGGAATGGGGTGAGAGGATTAAGGAATGTATAAACTAAGGGGTACTACGGGGAAGAGGGAGAAAGGGGTTTGTTTCTAAAATCTACTTCTATTACCTATAAAACTTATAAGGCTTACAAAATTAGAAAAATAAAAAACATTAGGAGGCTTAAGGCATCAGTGGCAATGTGGTCAGCTTTTGCCTCTGTGCCTATAAACAGAGTAATGTCATGTTCCAATTGTAATTTGAGATTTTGAGGGAAAATTTTGGTTAGGTTACCTAATAAGATTTTGATAAATGTGATTGAGTAGTATTATGTATGCAAGGAGGTTTTTGCAACAGTGTCACTGGTCTAGCTATTCCCCACATTTTAACATACAGAATAATGTTCAATAACAAGCATAATATAACAGAAATTAGTAAAATTAGGATGGAATGTAGCATTAGATTTAGAATTCCCTTTGGTGGTGGTGATCATCCGAATAAGGTGTCCTACCAGCGATATTCTCCATCTTTCTTTACTCTTTCTAGGACATGGTGTATCTTCTCTGTATCATGATGATTAGAGTTCTGTGTCCCTTGTTCTGGGCGCACTCTAGCAGTTGATGCAGGTTGTTGTGCTGCAGTAGTTACCTCACTAATGTAAGATTCATTCCAATGGTGGTAGGCAGTAAATTTTGATATGATGTCTAGTTAGGCAGTAACAATTGGTGGGTTGTAACAGGAGCTGAATAATTGAAGTCACATTTCACAATTCTGAAAAAATTAGACACAGATATTTCAGTGGTTGCTTGTTTCTACAGTGGTGTTATCTGTAAGTATAGAATCATAAAGAGTTCTCATACAAACACATCTATTTCCAACATATACAAGTACAGTTTCAGGGGTTTCATCAGGAGAAATTCAAAATGACAAACATTTTGTTCAGTGTGCCATACAACACATGCATCAGCATCAATAGTTTGCCATTTGTTCCCATTTTGTTGGGTTCATACTCTATGTCTTAATGGAGATAGTTCCATGGTGATTTAATCCTAATGCAATTATTTGGTATATGAGGTTGTTGCCTAAAAAGACCATGTAGAAAAAGACTCCAGGCCAATTCAGTGTATAAGATAAGATAAGACTGGGTCCTTTAATCAGGCCATAGGCCCAGGGGAATACACACAATGCGTGCGCCCCCAGACAGTGGTTCTATGATTTTATAATAAGGTCCATCCAATCCCAGATCTGTCCACCCCTCATTCTGCCCAGTTCTGCCCCCTGACACGCCCCTTCAGGAATTGGGTCTGGGGGCATGTGGGACCCCTTCTTCCTCATCATCTTCTTCACAGCACGTACAGTCCTTGGAGCTCCTCCAAAGTTCTGGGCTTGAAGTTTGCTTTGTCTGCGCGATATCTCCTGGTCCAGGCCTAGGGTGTGATGTTCTTAAACAGAGGTGTTTTTCTACAATTCTACCTTGAAAAGAAGACTAAACACGCTAACGGAATTTAGAGTGATTGATAAAGGGTAAGGGATATAATGCAGCTCCATTAAAATCTACATTTACTACACAACTACTTCTAAAATCTACAAAAGTTAAAAAATCCAAAAAAAGCTCTGAGGCATCAGGGTATACTGAAGCACTGTGTATTGTCAAAACAAAAGCTATGGCTTTACTGTTGCTAGGGTCAAAAGTGAAATTAACTAGATGTCACCAAGATTGGAATTCCCTTTCAAATTTAGTTGCACTATCCCAAATTACCTTTACAATCTCAGTGGGTAAGGTACCTTCATCACCTTCCCTTATAATTGCTGCCACAGTAGATTGTATCCACAACTGAGCTTGGATACAATTAAGAGCATAAGAGACATTAGTTTGGGTTGGGCTGCACCTAAAGCATTCACTATCAGTTGGTGATCCCTTTCATCAATCCTCTCCCACTGAGGTAACATATCTGATAAGAGCCATTGGTTAGTTCCTCATGCTGATAGGGAATATCATAATGGATGTTCTAATTGGTATAAATTACTTGTAGTTGATCTAAAACTTTGGCATCCATGTTATTTAATACTTCTAATCCTGTTCCCAAAATGCCAGTCACACTTCTCACTCATTTTGGAGAGGTGACGGTTCATCCATGTAACCATGCTAACCATCCTGTATCTGATATATCCAGGAATAGTGAGCAGGTAGGTTTAACTGCAGATATAACCTGCATTGTTAGTTCCACTCATTTGAGGGACCATGAAGGATTAAATAACACTTGATGCTGGCCCGTATATCTGATGGCATAGGCTCCAATTTTAGAAATTTGAGAGGATGGAAATTTTTTATCTTTCACAATCATGGCAAATGTTAAGTGTGGAGTGGATGTTGTTGTACTGGGTTCAGGAATATCTATTTTAAATATAAACATTATTCCTATGTCTTTACAAGCCCAGAGACAGTCTATGACAACAGGTTGTACCAAGGCAAAATGGTACCAACAGCTCAACTTTTCAGTTTCACAAAGTTTAGAATTGTCAGTGTTTGATGTAATATAGTGCACAGAAATCTGAGATGCCTTTTCATGGGTAAACCCATTAATCATTCAGCATCTGACTTTAATTTCTTTTCCTGCCATTCCCCAAAGACGGAGAACTTTATGAGGATACGTTTCACTTCTACCCCACATCCATTCATTTTCTATGTATACTTTTGTTCCATGCATAACTGCAGTGGTAAGATTCAATTTCTTCCTCTTAAGAGTCTACTCCCATTATTCCAGTGTATTTAACATGAGCATGACCATGGCCACTCTAGGTTTTCTCCAGTCGGACTTCTTAATAAAACTGGGTGCGTATTCAAAGTGGGTACTGACACCATTGTGATAGTTTTAGCAACCCTGAGAGGTACTGTTCCTGGTATTATGTTGTGTCCTCTTAGAGTGTTCCATCTGCATAATATTTTAATATCATTTCCCTTTACTATGTCATTTATTGAGCAATGATTTACGTTACGGCATGCCCTATATGGTGTATAAGAATTGTTGTGAATAATTATAACATATATATCTATATCCTTCAACAGGTGATTGGGTTTCACAAGATACATTTATGTCATAGTTGGTTAAAATTAAGATAGGTGTCTTATCTGTATTGACCAAATCGTAGCTGGCTTCCTGATTGACAGTTAAATTGAGACAGATGGGTATTTGTGGATAAGCGTTACCAAAATCTTCCACAGCAGCAGGGTGATGTATTACACTTTCATCTTGGAGGAGGCTTCAAGACAAAAAGGTAAACCAGACTGGTCTCATTGGGGTTTTTCCGGACGGGTTACCTCATTAAGAAGAAGGAAAAATCCACCATGCACTAATTCTGTGTTTTGTCCCACTGCTATCAGTAGCTTCCCAAGTAACTGGGCCACGGAGTTTCATTAGAGTCATAGGCACAGTTCTAATTTGTGGGGAATTTACCATAACAGGTTGTCCTGGCTGTAATGTGATTGGATGTTTTCTTTCATCAGAAGGTGGAGCAATGTGTTCAGCTTTTGCAAAGAATGCTCTACTCATGGGGCTCCCAGTGGGCCCATACCGATTATTCAGTTGGTGAAGTATTTTGGAGAGTCGAGTATACCACTGAGCCTTGTATGGCTTAAGGCTTCGTTTCAATAAGCAATTAGCTCTTTCCTCCATTCCATTTGATTTGGGGTAATATGGGGTATGGAATACCCATTGAATTCCTTCCTGTTTAGCCCATTCTTGCACTAGGGAAAAAGGAGCAGATGAAACTTCACTCAGATGGGGGAGCCACTGGTAACAAGCTGAAAAACAGATCTACTTTGCTTAGAAAGTTCCAGCGTAAGGAGTGTTTGACCATGATCATAATTTCCATTATTTCTGTCAAATATGAAATTATCAGAGACCACTGAAGTAGTTACTGTAAGTAAGGGAAATTATTACATACAGAGCAGTGTCTGTGCCAAGGGGACATCAAACCAGACCCACTTTCCAACAGATCCCCCATATAGGACTCAGTTTCCTTGGGGGTGACCATGCGTGCTGCCCTTGCAAGCAACACTGCAAGAAAGGGAGCAGCTGAGAGCAGGTGTGGCCCTCGACTCCCCTTCCACTGTCTGGACTCAGCTACAGGACTGGCTCTGGATACTTCAAACTGGCCTGCAAGGCTGGGGAGTGCACCAACCGACACCCCAATGCCCTGAGGTGCCTCTTGCAGAAAAATGACCAGGAGCAAATGTATGGCCCAAAGGAACTGTGGCTGGGGAAGGTTTGGGAGGAGACCAGCTTCAGGACCAGGGAACCCTGCGCACAGGCCCCACAGCTTGGCTGGGGCCCTGGGCTGCACTGGCTGCCAGCAGCTTACACCAGTGCTGGCAGAGCCGATGTGATATCAGCCCCATCTGCACAAGGCAGGAAGAGCATAGTGTGTGGATGTCCTGGTTTAGGAATGGTACTCCCCAATTTAGCGCTTCCACTGAAACCACGCTGCTGCTCACTCACTCCCCCTCCTCCCCCCTGCAGCAGGATGTAGAGGAGAATTGGAGGCACAAAAGGTAAAGATCACAGGCTGAGATAAGAACAATTTACTAGAAACAGAAATGAGATAAGGAAACAAACAGTAACAGCAACAATACTAATAACAAAAGTGTTCAGAAGAGAGAGAGAGGGATTCACATGTAAAATGCTCACCATGGAGCTGGACCTGACCCTACCCAGCCCAGCCGCACTACCCTGACCTGACCGACTGGAAGGAATTCCTTCTCCCCAGAAGAGACTTCCTTTCCCCTGCCCCCGGAAATTAGGTGAGGTGGTATAGAATAACCTCTGTGTCCTAGCAATGCTCCCTCCTGGCTACTGCAAAAATTAACCCTGTCCTGACCAGAACCAAGAGAGTGGACATGCAAACTAATCAGCTTTGAAACAGAGTAGGGAAGGGGAAAAATTTTTTTATAGGGGATGTGGGATGGGATCTAACACAGTCCTGCTTGAGAGAAACGTTATACAAGATGCTTGAGAAGAAATAATCTTTTAAAAACTAATTAAAATATATAAATCCACCAAAAGAAACAAAGAAATATGTGTAAGGAAATGTTTCTGGATAGAGACACTGTGTGTGGCATAAAAAGCAATTGAATACATAAGGGCTTGTTGCCTTAAGAGACTGCGGAGAAAAAAAAACTCCAAGCCAATTTAGTGCATCAGATAAAGAGAGCAGGTCCTTTAATTAGCTTACAGGCCAGGGGAATACACATAATGCGCGCACGCCCCCAGACAATGATTCTATGATTTTAAAATAAGGCCCATCCAATCCCAGATTTGCCCACCCCCGGTTCTGCCCGGTTCTGCCCAGTTCTGCCCCTGACATGCCCCTTTGGGAATTGAGTCTGGGGGCATTTGGGACCCCTTCTTCCTTATCTTCATCTTCTTTGCAGCATGCACAGTCCTTGGAGCTTCTCCAAAGTTCTGGGCTTGAAGGTCGCTGTGTCTGTGTGATGTCTTCTGGTCCAGGCTTTTCTACAATTCTACCTTAAAAAGAAGACTAAACATGCTAACGGAATTCAGAGGGATTGATATGAAATGGGGTAGTAGGGTTGGGTATGTGTAAACATTATGCTACAGGGTAAGGGATATAATACAGCTACATTAAAATCTACATTTTCTACACAACTACTTCTAAAATCTACAAAAGTTAAAAAATCCAAAAAGATCTGAGGCATCAGCTTCATTAAATTCCCAATAGATAACATTTGGCTAAATCTATCCCTAGATTAAAACTGTATAATAGCACCATAAACTAAAAAGTTTCTTTTTGTGTGGTCCTTCTGGAAGAATTGATTGAAACATTAGCCCCTGTATAGAGCCATCCTCTCCCAATGTAGCATAAGTAATTCATCCCTCAACCATAAGGTGTTATAGTGAGAAAAGAAGATGGGTTAATGAATCCACACTTTGAAGTTGAGAGGAGGAGAAGATGACACCATCCTGTTTGTCCCACCAGCTTGTTTATTAGGCCCTGGCCTCTTTTGGAGGGATTGTTCAGCTAGGCTCCATCACAGCGAGGACTGCAAGTCCCCTCTGTCTTGAAAGCCGGGGGAACATTGTGGATCATTTGCATACAAATGGAGAGTTGCAGCCTGGCAGTGCTGCAAGTTCCGCAAAGGGCTGTGGGGTGCCTTTTGTTATGGCACATGCTATGGTACCACAGCTATGCAGCGCAGCGGTGCAGGGTCCTGGACCCACCGGGCCCTGGGACCAAGTGAAGGGATGCTCTACTCTGCACTGGTGCAGCCTCACCTTGAATATTGTGTGCAGTTTTGGTGACCGCAATATAAGAAAGGTATTAAGCTATTAGAGAGTGTCCAAAGGAGGGCAATGAAGATGGTGAAGGGCCCTGAGGGGAAGCTATATGAGGAGCGGGTGAGGTCACTTGGTCTGTTCAGCCTGAAGAAGAGGAGACTGAGGGGAGACCTCATTGCAATCTACAACTTCCTTGTGAGGGGTGTCCTGGTTAGAACGGCTGGGACCAATTCATCACTGGATGGGTGTAATCCAAAACTGTGTATTCTATAGCCTTCCATGCCATTTCCCAGAAACTATTATCAGTAGAGGTCTGCGAGATAGGAAGATGTTCCTGTCCTCATACCCTTTTATGGAATTCCCTGCTCTGATACCCTTTTATGGAATTCCCCTCTCTGAGGGAGGGACTGAGCACCCTCATGCCCTTTTATGGAATTCCCCTCTCTGAGGGAGGGACTGAGCACTCCCGCCTGAACTGGAGAATATATAAACTGGGAGTTTCAGAACCTTTCCACCACTCGTGGGATCCAGAGGAAGACTGCAGACCACCGCTCTCAACTAGACTGCAGACCACCGCTCTCAACCAGACTGAGACCACCACCCTCAACTGGACTGCAATCACCACTTTCTGACCAGAC